>NC_090647.1:29263852-29491352 GCF_040937935.1 Hyperolius riggenbachi
CGGCGGCTTTTCCGCGTTTTCTCACAGTACCCCCCTCCCCCCCGAGGAGTGGACTCCGGACAGCTCCTACCCGGTTTCTCAGGATGTAGGGCGTGGAACTCCCTCTTTAATTCATCCGCATGCATGCGGCAATCAGGTACCCATGTTCTTTCCTCAATGCCATAACCCTTCCAGTGAACCAAATACTGTACTGAGTTCTGTACAATACGTGAGTCTAAAATCTTTTCCACTTCATACTCAGGTTGGTCATCCACTATCACAGGGGGAGGAGGAGTGGAATCTACATGCACTGCTGGCTTAAGCAGGGATACATGGAATGATCTCACACCCCGCATACTGGCAGGAAGATCAATGGCATAAGTAACATTGTTGATTTTCCTGGTTACAGGGAAAGGACCCACGAATCTGGGTCCTAGCTTGGGTGAAGGCTGTTTTAGGGCCAAATGACGAGTGGACACTAGTGTTGGGCGAACAGTGTTCGCCACTGTTCGGGTTCTGCAGAACATCACCCTGTTCGGGTGATGTTCGAGTTCGGCCGAACACCTGATGGTGTTCGGCCAAACCGTTTGGCCACATGGCCGAACTAAGAGCGCATGGCCGAACGTTCCCCGAACGTTCGGCTAGCGCTGTGATTGGCCGAACGGGTCACGTGGTTCGGACCCGAACGCGCTGTGATTGGCCGAACTGTCACGTGGTTCGGGTAAATAAATACCCGAACCACGTCATATTTCCGCCATTTGTCTGTGGGTTTAGCTTTGGGTAGGCAGGCAGGGTAGTTCGCTCTCCAGCCACGCTAGCCAGGGTCCCCCCCAGTCATTGTGTGTCGCTGCTGGGAATAGTAGTACACCGCTCGCTCAGCATTCTGTTTACTGCCACTCTGTGTACCTCGCTCAGCCACACTATATAGCATTCTGTTTACTGTTCTGTGTCTGCTGGGAATAGTAGTACACCGCTCGCTCAGCCACACTATATAGCATTCTGTTTACTGCCACTCTGTGTACCTCGCTCAGCCACACTATATAGCATTCTGTTTACTGCCACTCTGTTTACCTCGCTCAGCCACACTATATAGCATTCTGTTTACTGTTCTGTGTCTGCTGGGAATAGTAGTACACCGCTCGCTCAGCCACACTACATAGCATTCTGTTTACTGCCACTCTGTGTACCTCGCTCAGCCACACTATATAGCATTCTGTTTACTGTTCTGTGTCTGCTGGGAATAGTAGTACACCGCTCGCTCAGCCACACTACATAGCATTCTGTTTACTGCCACTCTGTGTACCTCGCTCAGCCACACTATATAGCATTCTGTTTACTGCCACTCTGTGTCTGCTGGGAATAGTAGTACACCGCTCACCCGCCACTGTATAGCATTGTGCTCTGTGTCGCTGCTGGGAATAGTGGTACACCGCCCACCCACCACTGTATAGCATTGTGTTCTGTGTCGCTGCTGGGAATAGTGGTACACCGCTCACCCGCCACTGTATAGCATTGTGCTCTGTGTCGCTGCTGGGAATAGTGGTACACCGCTCAACCACACTATATAGCATTCTGTTTACTGTTCTGTGTCTGCTGGGAATAGTAGTACACCGCTCGCTCAGCCACACTATATAGCATTCTGTTTACTGCCACTCTGTGTACCTCGCTCAGCCACACTATATAGCATTCTGTTTACTGCCACTCTGTGTCTGCTGGGAATAGTAGTACACCGCTCACCCGCCACTGTATAGCATTGTGCTCTGTGTCGCTGCTGGGAATAGTGGTACACCGCTCACCCGCCACTGTATAGCATTGTGCTCTGTGTCGCTGCTGGGAATAGTGGTACACCGCTCACCCGCCACTGTATAGCATTGTGCTCTGTGTCGCTGCTGGGAATAGTGGTACACCGCTCACCCGCCACTGTATAGCATTGTGCTCTGTGTCGCTGCTGGGAATAGTGGTACACCGCTCACCCGCCACTGTATAGCATTGTGCTCTGTGTCGCTGCTGGGAATAGTGGTACACCGCTCACCCGCCACTGTATAGCATTGTGCACTGTGTCGCTGCTGGGAATAGAGGTACACCGCTCACCCGCCACTGTATAGCATTGTGCTCTGTGTCGCTGCTGGGAATAGTGGTACACCGCTCACCCGCCACTGTATAGCATTGTGCTCTGTGTCGCTGCTGGGAATAGTGGTACACCGCTCAGCCACACTATATAGCATTCTGTTTACTGCCACTCTGTGTCTGCTGGGAATAGTAGTACACCGCTCACCCGCCACTGTATAGCATTGTGCTCTGTGTCGCTGCTGGGAATAGTGGTACACCGCTCACCCGCCACTGTATAGCATTGTGCTCTGTGTCGCTGCTGGGAATAGTGGTACTGTATAGCATTTCTGTACTGCCACTGTACTGCTGCCAGTCAGCGTGTACTTTAAGGATAAGTGAAATGAGGAAGAAATCCGGTGAAAGAGGGAGGGGCAAGGGAAGAGGTGTTTCCCCTGACGGTTCACGTACAGGCCACAGGGGAGCACCCAAGAAAACCCACTCAATACCGCCCATGTTGTCCAGGACAACAACCCTCACAAATCCAAAAGAACAGGACCAGATAATTACTTGGATGACCTCTCAAGCGTCCAGCAGTGGGTTAAGCAGCACCAGCACATCACGCACGAGGTCCGAGTCCTCAGCCAGTTACAAGGAGCCAGTGGGCACAAAGCTGACACAACCGGCAGCGACACCACGCGCACAACTGCCAGATAACCAGTCCGATGAATTACCTCAGGACACAATGGGGTATTCGCAGGAGCTATTCCCAGCCCAACAAACTTCCACCTTTCAAAGGTCAATGGAGGAACAGCCAGAAATGTTGTGCCCGGATTCACAACCATTAACTGTGGGAAATGCACCGCGCACTGAAATACAAGGCGAGTCCGAGGAGGAGCAGCACCACAGATGAGTCTGTTGAAGAACCCACTGCTGCATGAGTTCGCCTTGTGCCACAAGGTAGGCGGCGCGCAATTTCAGGCACCACAAGCGTGGAAGTTCAAGTGAGAGGCAAAAGAGGAGCAAACAGAAATCGCCAGCAAGGCAGGTGCTCCAAAGTCTGGGCTTTCTTTGAAAACTGCACTGAGGATGTTACCATGGCGATTTGCAAGGTGTGCAAGACCCGCCTGAGCAGGGGGAAAAGTATTAACAACCTCTCCACCACCAGCATGAGCCGCCACATGCTATCCAAACATCCCACTCTGTGGGCAAATGCGGCAGGACAGGGTACCAGCAACACTGCCTCCCTTGGGTTCACCAGACTCACCACCAGACCCGCCTCAGCAGCAGCAGTAGCCCAGCCATTGCGTGGTTCACAACATTCACAAACATCAGACGACGCTGACACTGTCACTTTCCGGAGTAGTGCTCTTGAGGTCTCCCAGTGTTCATCAAACACAACAACCAACAGCCCTTCCGTGTGCAGCGCTACGGTTCAGTTGTCTGTGTCGGAGATGTTTGAGCGCTAGAGGAAATTGCCAGCAAATGACCCCCGGGCCGTGGCAGTAACAGTCAGCATAGCCAAGCTTCTGGCCTGCGAAATGCTGCCATATCGAGTGGTGGAGACAAACAGCTTCAAGGGCATGATGTCAGTGGCCATCCCACGTTACGTGGTTCCCAGCCGCTACCACTTTGCGCGCTCTGAAGTGCCTGAGTTGCATGAGCACGTGGTCAGCAAAATAACCCGAAGCTTGAAGAATGCCGTTGCCTGCAAGGTTCACCTCACCACTGACACCTGGACGAGTGCGTTCGGCCAGGGTCGATACATCTCCCTTACCGCGCACTGGGTGAACCTTGTGGAGCCTGGCAGCGATTCCTCACCTGCTACGGCGCGGGTGTTGCCCACGCCGCAAACAGCTGCACCGCCGTCCCTCCCACTGGATAACAGCAGCACCTACCTCTCTGACTCCTTCTCCTCCAACGCATCTCAAAGCTGTACCTCATCCGGAAACGCTAACCCAGCAACAGCAGCAGTAGGATCATGGAAGCAGTGCAGCACAGCTGTTGGCATGCGTCAGCAAGCATTGCTGAAGCTGATCTGCCTTGGGGATAAGCAGCACACAGGGGAGGAAATTTGGAGGGGAATAAAGGAACAGACGGATTTGTGGCTGGCACCGCTGGACCTGAAACCGGGCATGGTTGTGTGTGATAATGGGAGTAATCTCATTCGCGCTTTAAGGTTGGCTAAGCTGACACACATCCCTTGCCTGGCGCACGTGATGAACCTAGTAGTTCAGCGGTTCCTGAGGACATACCCAGGCGTGGCCGATCTTCTGTTGAAGGTGCGACGAGCGGCCAAACATTGCAGAAATTCCAGTACTGCTTCGGGGGCACTCGCCAAGATGCAGGAGCGCTTCAATCTCCCCCACCATCGCTTGCTGTGTGATGTCCCTACGCGCTGGAATTCTACGCTGCACATGCTAGCCCGCTTTTGCGAGCAGAAGAGTGCAGTGGTCCAGTACATGACGGCGCAGTACCGAGGCGCATCCGGACAGCTGCCAAGCTTCTGTGGATCCGATTGGGCCAACATGTTGGACCTCTGCCAAGTCCTCCAAAATTTTGAGCAATCCACGTTGCTTGTGAGCAGTGACAACTTTTCAGTCAGCATTACCATACCACTGCTGTGTTTACTGAAGAGGTCGATGTTGAAAATCAAGGAAACAGCTGTCATGATGCAACTGGGGGAATCTGAGGGAGAAAACGATCAGCGTGATGGTACCAACATCAGGCCATCCGCCTCAGGAAACGCTGGCCCCAGCAGCTATGACGAAGAAGAGGAGGAGGAACAGCTGGAGTTGGAGCAGGAATTTCCTGCCACCACTGACGAGGGCCAGAGCGGTGCACGTTGGACTTCCACAATTCAGCGCGAATGGTCAGCAGAAGCAGACCAGGAAGAAGGTGACGACTATGATGCATCACAACAACTATCACAACGCTCACAAGAGGATGATGAGGATTCTGGCAGGACTCTGGCACACATGGCTCAATTCATGCTAGACTGCATTGAACGCGACCCACGCATTGTGCGCATTCTGGACAACACCAATGACTGGGTTTATACCCTTCTGGATCCACGGTACAAACACAATGTTCCAAAACTGCTTGAAGAAAGAGTCAGACAGGTCAAAATGGAAGAATACCAGCAGGCCCTTGTGGAGACTTTAGAGAGGAGATTGACATCCTCCCCCTCCTCTAGCCAATTGTACTCCGACAGACTGACTTCCGCAAACCCAGGACGACCAGGAGGGCAGCAAACAACACAAGCCGCAGCTAGTGCCCAAAAGGTAATGGTATCGGCAGTGTCCTTGGAGTGGGAAAATTTTATGACACCCATGCAGCAGCAGCCCACAGAACAGCAAGCGTGCAGATCCACCTCCAACACCGATCGCCTGGAGAAGATGGTCAAGGACTACATGTCAGATGGCATAGCTGTGTTGAACAATCCATCTGCACCCTTCAATTATTGGGTATCGAAGCTAGACACCTGGCACGAACTGGCAATGTACGCAATAGAGGTGCTGGCTTGCCCGGCAGCCAGCGTTATGTCGGAACGCTGTTTCAGTGCTGCCGGAGGCATCGTCACAGATCGGCGTATCCGCCTCTCCACAGAAAATGCAGACCGTCTGACTCAAATTAAAATGAATCAATCCTGGATTGGAAACGACTACGCAACACTCCTGGACCCCAACCAAGTAACATGAACAATGACCATCTGTGATGGGTTAGCGTTTCCGGTCCCTGTTTATTGAACCTCTCATCTTTATTACATTTATGACTGCATGGCGGCAAAAAGCATTGCTATATCCGCACGCTATTTGTCCTCATGCAAGGCCTGGGATGTTGTGTCTCAAAAAGCGTGGCCTTCTCCTCCTGCGGCTCCTCCTGTTCCCTCACGTGTGCTGCTGCTGCTGCTGCTGCTGCTGGGTTAGCGTTTCCGGTCCCTGTTTATTGAACCTCTCATCTTTATTACATTTATGACTGCATGGCGGAAAAAAGCATTGCTATATCCGCACGCTATTTGTCCTCATGCAAGGCCTGGGATGTTGTGTCTCAAAAAGCGTGGCCTTCTCCTCCTGCGGCTCCTCCTGTTCCCTCACGTGTGCTGCTGCTGCTGCTGGGTTAGCGTTTCCGGTCCCTTTTCCTGGAACCTCTTCTCTGTATTACATTTATGACTGCATGGCGACAAAAAGCATGTTACCTGTGCAAAGAAACATGGCATTTTCCACATTTAAAAGACAGTTTTTCCTTTGAAACTTTACAATCAATTTTCTCAAAAACTATAAGCTCTTTTTCAAATATTTTTTTTCCTCTTGTACCCACTCCCAAGGTGCACATACCCTGCTAATTTGGGGTATGTAGCATGTAAGGAAGCTTTACAAAGCACGAAAGTTCGGGTCCCCATTGACTTCCATTATGTTCGGAGTTCGGCGCGAACACCCGAACATCGCGGCGATGTTCGGCGAACGTTCGCGAACCCGAACATCTAGGTGTTCGCCCAACACTAGTGGACACCCAGACCAAGTCTCCTGGCCGGAACTTCCACTCTATGGAACGTTTCTTGTCAGCTTGTCCTTTTTGACTCTGAAAAGCCTTCTCTAGATTCTTTTTCACAATTCCCCAAATGTTTTTAAATGGCTTTTGCCAAGCCTCCAGAGCTGGAAATGGAGTAGAAGCTACTGGCAATGGGGAGAACCTAGGCAACCTTCCTGTTACCACCTGGAATGGAGAGAATCCAGAAGAAGAGCTTTTCAAATTATTGTGTGCAAATTCTGCAAACGGCAAGAACTTGACCCAATCAGTCTATGCATCCGCAACATAACACCTTAAAAACTGTTCCAAAGATTGATTAATTCTCTCGGTCTGACCACTGGTCTGTGGGTGGTAGCCCGACGAAAACGAAAGTTCCATGCCCAGCTGATGACAGAATGCCCTCCAAAATTTAGAAACAAATTGGACTCCCCAATCTGACACTATATTTTCCGGAATACCGTGTAGCCGGAAGATATGCAGGATGAAAAGATCAGCCAACTCCTGGGCCGAGGGGAGTCCTTTCAGGGGCACGAAATGGGCCATTTTACTGAATCTGTCGACTACCACCCAAATGACTGACATGCCCTCAGACTTCGGGAGTTCACCCACAAAATCCATGGACAAATGGGTCCATGGTTCACTCGGGGTGGGTAAAGGCTGCAATGTTCCCACAGGTGCCTGATGGGAGGGTTTACTTCTTGCACATACTGCACATTCTCTCACATACTCCTTGCAGTCAGTTGCCAATGAAGGCCACCATGCACACCTAGCAACAAGGTCCTGTGTTCTGGAGGCCCCAGGATGTCCAGCATTTTTGTGGGAGTGAAACATCTGCAATATCTGGAGGCGGAATGGCAACGGTACAAACATGACCCCTTCAGGCTTTCCTTCAGGGACATCCTGCTGGAAGGGACTTAAAGTTTCAGTCCAGTTCCTCCAGGTCTCTGTGGCTGCCAGCACCACTTTCTGTGGGAGAATAGTCTCTGGGTCTGAGGGCTGTGCTGTCTCTGGCTCGAAACATCTGGATTAAGCGTGTGCTTTAATGTTTTTACTACCCGGGGTATACGTAATTATAAATCTGAATCTCGAGAAAAACAGTGACCACCGAGCCTGTCGGGGACTCAATCTCTTAGCCCCCTCGATGTATTCCAAATTCTTGTGATCAGTGTAAACTGTAATCGTATGTTCTGCTCCCTCTAGCCAATGACGCCATTTTTCAAAGGCCAATTTAATGGCTAGGAGCTCCCTGTTGCCTATATCGTAGTTTTTCTCTGCGGGTGAAAATCTACGAGAGAAATAGGCACACGGGTGTAACCTTCCCTGCAACCCAGAACGCTGAGACAGCACAGCCCCTACCCCAACCTCTGAGGCATCTACCTCCACAATAAAGGGATAGGAGATGTCAACGTGTCTTAAAATGGGTGCAGTACAAAACAATTCCTTCAGGGTGGAGAAAGCAGCAAGAGCTTCGGAGGACCAGTGGTTAGTGTCTGCCCCTTTCTTTGTGAGACTGGTGAGGGGTGCGATGACTGTGGAGTACCCCTTTATGAACCTTCTATAGTAGTTAGCGAACCCCAAGAATCTCTGGAGAGCCTTCAGACCCACGGGCTGAGGCCACTCCAGAACAGCAGAGACCTTGGCAGGGTCCATAAAAAGGCCCGAGGTAGAAATTATGTACCCCAGAAAGGAGACAGATGTTACCTCAAAAATGCATTTCTCCAACTTGGCATATAACATGTTTTGTCTTAGCTTGCGCCACACAAACCTGACATGATCCCTATGCTCTGAGAGGTTGGCTAAGAAGATTAGTATATCATCCAAATATACCAGGACAAATTTGCCTAAAACCTCTCTGAACACCTCATTGATGAGCTCCTGAAAGACGGCCGGGGCGTTACACAACCCAAAGGGCATCACCAGGTACTCGTAGTGCCCATCGGGTGTGTTAAAGGCCGTCTTCCATTCATCGCCCTCTCTGATCCGTACCAGGTTGTATGCACCCCGCAAATCCAACTTTGAGAAAATCTTAGCACTAGTGACCTGAGTAAACAAATCGTCTATCAAAGGCAATGGATAGCGATTTTTTACCGTGATTTTATTCAGACCCCGATAATCAATGCATGGCCGAAGGCCTCCGTCTTTTTTTTTTTTACAAAAAAAAAAACCTGCACCAGCAGGCGACCGGGAAGGGCGAATGAACCCTTTAGCTAAGTTTTCATGGATATATTCCTGCATGGCCAACTTTTCGGGCCCAGATAAATTGTAGAGATGACCTCTAGGGGCATACAACCAGACCTGCTGAGATCAATAGGACAATCGAAAGGGCGGTGTGGAGGAAGTTTATCGGCCGATTTAGGACAAAACACGTCTGCAAACTCAGAATACTGATCTGGCAATCCTTCCACGTGAATCTTGGTCTCACCCAACGTTACCTTCGCTAAACAATGATGAAAACACTGGGAAGACTAGCTCGTTAGCTGACCAGTGGCCCAGTTAATCTGAGGTGAGTGAAGTTGTAACCAAGGCATGCCAAGAATGATCGTGGAGGTTGTCATACGTAACACAAAAAAAAACAAATTTTCCCTATGCAACACCCCGATAGTGACCCCCACTTCTGGAGTCTGTGACAGAGGACTGTTACCCTGTAGAGGGGAATCATCTACTGCAGTAACCTTTATCTGTGGTTTTACCGGGGTGACCGGAATACCCAATTTTTTTGCAAATTCAAAATCCATAAAATTAGCTGCTGAGCCCGAGTCAATGAAGGCTTCAGTGACTTCAGACCTATCTTCCCATGAAATAGTACAGGGAAGAAGCAAACGTTTATCATCTAGGGGTAAAACTTGCATGCCTAGGGTATTACCCCCGACTACACCTAGGCAGTAGTGTTTCCAGACTTCTTAGGGCAATTCTGTACTCTATGACCCCCCTCTGCACAATAAAGACAGAGACGCTCTGATATTCTGCGTTTCCGCTCCACTTGAGACAACTTTGACCGACCAATCTGCATTGGCTCTGGTGGAGGTGAAGCGGGTGGAGGTGGAGTCACTGAGGGTGCAGCGTGGGACACCATTCTTACATGGTTTTCACCCCGGGTCTGTCTCTGATAGCGCAGCCGGCGATCTATCCTGATGGCCGATGAAATGGCCCCATCGATGGACTTAGGTTCCGGCTGACTTAACATAAGATCGGAGACTTCGTTTGACAACCCTGCTAAAAAACAATCTAAAAGGGCAAATGTGTCTGACCTGGCTGATACTGACCATCTCCTAAATTCAGCAGCAGAATCTTCAACCGGACTCTTGCCTTGACGTAATAGTTTGAGCTTCCGCTCAGAAGTCGAGGCAATGTCTGGATCATCGTAAATTATAGCCATAGCTTTAAAAAATTCCTCTACAGAGGTTAGGGCCTGGTGACTGGAGGGAAGGCTATACGCCCAGGTCTGAGAATCGCCAGATAACAAGGTTTTAATAAAGGTAGCCCTTTGGGCCACAGTTCCTGAAGAATTAGGTCTTAACTCAAAGTATGATAACACTCTGCTTCTAAAATTTAGGAAGTCAGATCTGTGACCAGAAAATTTTTCAGGTACAGGCATACGTATGTTTGTGCTAAGAGGAGATCGCACATCCTTCACAGCCATCTGGAGGGTTTGTATAGATCCAGACAAGGCATTCATTACCGTCTGGTGGCTGCCCAGCACTATGTTGATGTTTTCCACAGAAGTGGTAAGTGTGCCCAGACGGCTGGTGAGTGCGTCCATTTGCATTTTTTGGTCTGCCGTTCTGTAATGATCGGTGTAACACAGAGAGGGTCTGATTATTGGTGATCTGCAGTATCACCAAAAATACAGATATATACCTGATTATTGATGATCTGCAGTATCACCGATAATCAGATATATTACTAACCTCTGGACACCTGAGAGATAGGAGTGTTTGGTGCAACAGTAATACTTTGAGAACAATATCAGGAGAACAGGTACAAAGCAGTCAGGAATACTGCTAGGGTATGAGTACCTTTCAGCAGCCTGAGAATCTCCCGCAGGGAGGAGTCAGACTGGGAGAGGAAGGACCAGAGCGAGTGTGACACCAACAGATGGATGTCACTGACTGATCTGTGAACTATCTCTTAACTGAGGAGATAGCTCTCAAGGTCGGACAAGCCAGGTCGGCAACACACGGACATACAAAGTACAAAGACAGGAGGCTGATTCGGTAATCCTAAGGCAAGCAGGGTTTGGCAACAGAGTATCAGATATAGCGAAGTACCGAATCATTGAACAGAAGAGTGGTCAGGAAAGCAGAAAGTCATAACAGATAATAAACAATGCCTAGTCTTGGGTGTGAGCTCCGTGATCATCAACACCCTGGAACTAGTCTGAAGAATAACAGAATGGTAACACAAGTCCCTAATCTTGGGTGTGAGGTCTTTGTTCATCAACACCCTGGAACTAGCCTGAAGTATAACAGAATGATAATACAAGTCCCTAATCTTGGGTGTGAGGTCCTTGATCATCAACACCCTGGAACTAGTCTGAAGTATAACAGAATGATAATACAAGTCTCTATTCTTGGGTGTGAGGTCCTTGATCAACAACACCCTGGAACTAGTCTGAAGTAACAGAATGATAACACAGATTCTGACAATAAGGTCTGAGTGCTTCCACGTAGTGATCGCAACGGCAGACAACCAGTGAATGACCAGCACCCAGTATATATAGCCCAGCGCTCTCCAGCGCCTCCCCTAAGTGCTGGACCAATGGGAACTGGTTGAATCGTCAGCTGACCGGCTTGGTCAGCTGACTCCCTTCTGGCTGTCATAAGAGTTCTGCCTCTCGGCGCGCGCGCGCGTCCTTCTGAACCTGTGTGGACTATCAGTCCCAGCCACACCAGACATGTCTTGCGTACCACTTGCCGTGCTGGACGCGGAACCAGCCGCACCGCTATCAGGGCATGTGGCAGTTTCTCCGCGTCCAGCCATACTGGCAGATGTAGGCCTACGCGTGCCAACCGCCGCGTTGGATGCGGAATCAGCCGCCTTGTTCTGAGCACACGCGGTGGCTTTTCCGCGTTTTCTCACACCTATGTTTACTCCTATGTGATATTTTCACACCTATAAAAAGCAAGAAAATATCCATAGTAATTTTGACAGTACTCTTTTTCTCCTACTTTTTGCTGCTTTTTCACTTGAAGATGAAAAACTATCTCCTATGAAAAAAACTTAGGATAAATAGTGTATTGAACAAGGGCCTATGTTTTCTGGTAAATAACCACTTTCTCAGGATGGTGCTCACGTAAAGTCCGTACCAGGCTACGAGCACCTCTATCTTATGAATGTTAGACAGAACAGATAAGAACTACCCATTAGAATTTTTGTTTGATTTAAAACATTTTTTTTACCTTTCAGTGGAACTGCTGTTTAAAGACGGCTTCATAAGCAGGCTTTTCTAACGATTCTTATGTTTACAAGCCAAATCATTTCTGAAGTTGGGGTACCCAAGTCAGGATGGAGAATGGCTCTACCTTTGGTTCCACTTTTGAGCTTATTGGATTAGCCGAGCTAGAAGGGCTGAAATACTTTTACTGCCTTCTTTTCACTGTTATCTATCTGTGTATTTTGGCATTGAACATTATTATTACATCTGTGGTGTTGGCAGAACCCAGTCTTCATGAGCCCATGTATGTTCTCATCTGTAATCTGGCCTTCAACAGCATTTTTGGCAGCACCTCCTTTTACCCAATGTTGCTGAAGGACCTTTGGACCTCCTCTAGGACCATCTCTCAAGTTGGATGCCTGGCCCAATCTGCATGCCTCACATTATACGCAGACCTTGAGATATCCACTTTTACCATCATGGCGTATGACCGATTTGTGGCTGTGTGTCATCCGTTGCATTACGTCATCTTAATGTCGAACACAAAGGCCATTGGACTTCTCATTGTGTGTCTGCTGGTCTCCTTCTTGATAGTTTTGATTGCTTTAGCTTTAATAATGAGACACTCCTTTTGTGGGACAAAAATTAATAACGTTCTTTGTGATAATATGGGGATTTTGGCCCTGGCTTGCGCAGACACTTCTGCGAATAACCTATATGGAGCAGTTGTAATTACGCTAATCTTGAGTTTCTCAATTATAACCATTGTCTTCACATATGTGCGGATCTATATCATCTGCCTCAGGTTGTCCAGAGAGTCCCGTCAGAAGGCCTTGCACACCCTCTTCACACACCTGATCAATTTTTCCATCTTCCTCCTTGGTTACCTCTTCCTGGTTATCCGCTACAGATTGGGCTCCGCCACCTTGCCTGTCCGTGTCCATGTAGGACTTTCACTGCCTTCCATTTCAGTCTTCCCACTAGTCAACCCTTTGGTGTTTGGAATAAGAACACAGGCTCTGAAATGCAAAATAATGTATCACCTAAAACAAGGGATGCACCTAAACTGACTCACTGCATTAAAGGATACCTTAGTCCAAAAGAAAATGTAAAAACGGGGGAAGCAGGTATGTGTAGTGGTCTCCCCTCATGTCCACTGCTTCTGCTCTGTCACCCTTCATTACTTTGTACCGACCCTCAGAAACTACTTCCTGGTCGGGAGGGTTGGCGAATATTGCACAGGCGCTGCCTGGTGACATGTGTCCTTGATCACACGCCCATGGCCAGGAGTGCTCTGCACATAATAATGGCAATAATAATGGCAGTATTTGTATAGCGCCTTTCTCCTGTTGGACTCAAGGCGCTTGCGAGGCAGCCACTAGAGCGCACTCAGTAGGCAGTAGCAGTGTTAGGGAGTCTTGCCCAATGAACTCCTTACTGAATTACTGGCTTACTGAACAGGCAGAGCCAAGATTCGAACCCTGGTCTCCCGTGTCAGAGGCAGAGCCCTTAACCAGTACACCATCCAGCCACACACACATGCGCATTACATCACAACTACGTAGTGCACATGTGCAGAGCGCTCCTGGCTGCGGGTGTGCGATCAAGGATGCGCATCTCCGGGAAGCGCCTGTGCAATCTTAGCTGACCCTCCCGAACAGGTAGTCATTTTTGAGGGTCGGTACAGAGTAACTGGAGAACTGGGAGAGCGGTGGGCAGGAGGAGAGCTCACTACACATGCCTGCTGCCCTGTTTTTAAATTTTCTTTTGGACTTTATGTATCCTTTAAACAAAGTATAAAGTTAACACTAGGATGGAAAATAATGGTTAAAAAAAATAGAAGAAGTGTACTAAGATGGGCATATCACTAATGGTAGGAACTAGAATGTGAGCCCCTCTGAGGGACATATGTCGGCGCTATATAAACCCTTAAAGGACAACTGAAGCGAGAGGGATATGGAGGCCACCATATTTATTTCCTTCAAAGCAATACCAGTTGCCTGGCTATAGTGCTGATCCTCTGCCTCTAATACTTGCAGCCATAGCCCCTGAACAAGCATGCAGCAGATCAGGTGTTTTTGACATTATTGTCAGATCTGACAAGGTTAGCTGCATGCTTGTTTCTGGTAGTGTTGGGCGAACACCTGGATGTTCGGGTTCGCGAACGTTCGCCGAACATGGCCGCGATGTTCGGGTGTTCGCGCCGAACTCCGAACATAATGGAAGTCAATGGGGACCCGAACTTTCGTGCGCTGTAAAGCTTCCTTACATGCTACATACCCCAAATTAGCAGGGTATGTGCACCTTGGGAGTGGGTACAAGAGGAAAAAAAATATTTAAAAAAGAGCTTATAGTTTTTGAGAAAATTGATTGTAAAGTTTCAAAGGAAAAACTGTCTTTTAAATGCGGAAAATGTCATTTTTCTTTGCACAGGTAGCATGCATTTTACCGCCATGCAGTTATAAATGTAATAAAGATAAGAGGTTCCATAAACAGGGACCGGCAACGCTAACCCAGCAGCAGCACACGTGATGGAACAGGAGAGGAGGCGCAGGAGGAGAAGGCCACGCTTTCAGACACAACAACCCAGGCCTTGCATGAGGACAAGAAGCGTGCGGATAGCATGCTTTTTGCTGCCATGCAGTCATAAATGTAATAAAGATAAGAGGTTCAATAAACAGGGACCGGAAACGCTAACCCATCACAGATGGTCATTGTTCATGTTACTTGGTTGGGGTCCAGGAGTGTTGCATAGTCGTTTCCAATCCAGGATTGATTCATTTTAATTTGAGTCAGATGGTCTGCATTTTCTGTGGAGAGGCGGATACGCCGATCTGTGACGATGCCTCCGGCAGCACTGAAACAGCGTTCCGACATAACGCTGGCTGCCGGGCAAGCCAGCACCTCTATTGCGTACATTGCCAGTTCGTGCCAGGTGTCTAGCTTCGATACCCAATAGTTGAAGGGTGCAGATGGATTGTTCAACACAGCTACACAGTGGTGGGTGAGCGGTGTACTACTGTTCCCAGCAGATACACAGAGTGGCAGTAAACACAATGCTATATAGTGTGGCTGAGCGGTGTACTACTGTTCCCAGCAGCGACACAGAGCACAATGCTATACAGTGGTGGGTGAGCAGTGTACTACTGTTCCCAGCAGAGACACAGAGTGGCAGAAAAAACACAATGCTATATAGTGTGGCTGAGCGGTGTACTACTGTTCCCAGCAGCGACACAGAGCACGATGCTATACAGTGGTGGGTGAGTGGTGTACTACTGTTCCCAGCAGAGACACAGAGTGGCAGTAAACACAATGCTATATAGTGTGGCTGAGCGGTGTACTACTGTTCCCAGCAGCGACACAGAGCACAATGCTATACAGTGGTGGGTGAGCGGTGTACTACTGTTCCCAGCAGAGACACAGAGTGCTAGTAAACACAATGCTATATAGTGTGGCTGAGCGGTGTACTACTGTTCCCAGCAGCGACACAGAGCACAATGCTATACAGTGGTGGGTGAGCGGTGTACTACTGTTCCCAGCAGAGACACAGAGTGGCAGTAAACACAATGCTATATAGTGTGGCTGAGCGGTGTACTACTGTTCCCAGCAGCGACACAGAGCACAATGCTATACACTGGTGGGTGAGCGGTGTACTACTGTTCCCAGCAGAGACACAGAATGGCAGTAAACACAATGCTATATAGTGTGGCTGAGCGGTGTACTACTATTCCCAGCAGCGACACAGAGCACAATGCTATACAGGGTGAGCGGTTTACTACTGTTCCCAGCAGACACACAGAGTGGCAGTAAACACAATGCTATATAGTGTGGGTGAGCGGGGTACTACTATTCCCAGCAGCGACACAATGACCGGGGGACCCTGGCTAGCCTGGATGGAGAGAGAACTACCCTGCCTGCCTACCCAAAGCTAAACCCACAGACAAATGGCGGAGAAATGACGTGGATCGGGTATTTATTTACCCGAACCACGTGACCCGTTCGGCCAATCAGAGCGCGTTCGGGTCCGAACCACGTGACCTGTTCGGCCAATCACAGCGCTAGCCGAACGTTCGGGTAACGTTCAGCCATGCGCTCTTAGTTCGGCCATATGGCCGAACAGTTTGGCCGAACACCATCAGGTGTTCGGCCGAACTCGAACATCACCCGAACAGGGTGATGTTCTGCAGAACCCGAACAGTGGCGAACACTGTTCGCCCAACACTAGTTTCTGGTGTAATTCATAGAATACAGCAGCCAAATAGACCAGCAGGGCTGCCAGGTAACTGATATTGTTTAAAAAGAAATAAATATGGCAGCCTACATTTCAGGTAGAACACGTCGGCTACACAGGGCCACCGGCATCCTCAGCAGATGCCAAAGAACACATAGGGCCTGATTCACAAAGTGGTGATAACTCAGTTATCATGCCTAAAAGACTTTAGGCGTGATAACCTTTGCACTGCTGAGTTAGCACCGTTTTGTGCTCTTTATCGCGCGCAAAGTCCCGCGCGCAAAGTTTTGCGCGTGCAATTGCGCAACTCCGCGCGCAGCGCCCATAGGCGATTGCGCACGCAGAACTGTGCGTGCGGGAATTTCACGCGAGTTTTATTTTATCACGCCTAAACTGAGTTTAGGCGTGATAAAGGCCTTTTCACAGGCGTGCAAACACTTTGCACCGCTAAGTGAATCAGGCCCATAGAGTGCCAGCCCTATATTACTGCTGACTGCTGCTGGGGAATACTTTGATGCGTTTTCACATGCACAGAATTTTTGTGAGCTGGAAGCACTCCGGATATCTGGCCGGTGATCGTGATGCATTGATCTTTACGATTGTGTCTTTTTAACTTGTCATCACAGACACATTATTATTGGTTGTCTCAATTTCATGAACGTCTGTCCTCCTGAAGAGTTTGCATGTTATAGAATACTAGCCCATCGGCGTTGCCCAGGTATGTATTTGGCTGCTGTTGGCTCCGCCCACTTCTTCTAACCCTAACGCACAAATACTCATTGACCAGGTTTGTGAGCTTTGGGGTCCATGGCATCAATAATTAGTATTTTCCAATTGAAACAAAACAAATCCGATTGGTTGTTTATGGCCTCACCACCTCTTTTCTGAATTTGAACCCCATTCACCCGATGACCAACTGTAGCAGGTTTGAGTCTTGTGCCATGGAGGCCTCTTTCACAGTGCGACGTTAAAGTTGCAGGTTAAAACAACATATAACGCAGAGAAACGCTGCAATAAAAAAATCAATGCCCCATTCACAGTGCACACGTTGCGTTGGTGTCTAACGCTGCACGTTAAGTGAAAGTACTGCATGCAGTGCGTTATATGCGTTATCAGCTGCGTTGGACTGTTTGCACATGCTCAGTAATGACTTGGAAGCATAGTTTTCATTGCCTGTATGCTCTACTGTATGCGACAATAACGGGGCGTTAAGTTGCGCTGCGACTTTTTGGTGGCGTTGCGTTGTAATTTGCGTTGGGACTTTAACGTCGCATCAAAACGCAACGTCCTACTGTGAAAGAGGCCTAACAGTGCAAGAATAGCAGAAACTTGAATATTCCCCCTTGAAAATCCAAATCCATAGTGAATTTGAACCCCAGTCACTTAATTACCCACTATAGGCCTCTGCCGTTAACAGTGTAAGAATGGCAGCAGTTTAAATATTCCCCTTGAAAATCAATAGGTGAATTTTGATTGGCTTTTGAAGGCTCCACCTACTTTTCTGAATATTTATCTCAGCCACCCAGTGACCTACCATGCACAGTTTGAGAACCCTGCCATAACAGTGTAAGAATGGCTGCAGTTTACATTTTCCCAGTGAAATTTGTATTTGGCTCCGCTTTCCTTTTGTGACCTTGACACACAGTCACTCAATGAATTTTGTGAGCTTTCAGGTTCCTGGCATCAAAATTGTATGAATGGAAGCAGTTTATCCAGCAAAGAGATCTTATTGGCCACTTGTGGCTCCTCCCCTTTAGTGCATTTGAACCCCAGTCACTTAATGACCCACTATAGCATGTTTGAGGCCTCTGCCGTTAACAGTGTAAGAATGGCAGCAGTTTAAATATTCCCCTTGAAAATAATAGGTGAGTTTTGATTGGTTTTTGTAGGCTCCACTCACTTTTCTTAATATTAATTCCAGTCACCCAACGACCAACTGTGCAAAATTTGAGAACAGTTTATATTTTCCATGTAAAAAGTTAACTGTTTTTGGCTCCGCCCACTGTTTCTGACATATAGTCACTCAATGACCAAGTTTATGAGCTTTGCGGTCCTTGGCATCAATAATTTGCATTCTCCCATAGAAATTAAACAAATCTGGCTATTTGTGGCCCCACCCCCTTTTTAGAATTTGAACACCAGTCACTCAATGACTGACTGTACCAGATTTGAGGCCTCTGCCATTCTCTGTGTCAAGTTTGTGAACCCTGTCATTAACAGTGGCTGCAGTTTATATTTTCCCATGTAAAAGATGTAGTTGTTGGCTCTGCCCACTTTTTCAAACCGTGACACATGGTCACTCAATATCCAAGTTTGTGAGCTTTGTGGACCTTGGCATCAATAATGTAAATTTTACCACTGAAATGAAACAAATCGGATTGGCTGTTTGTGGCTCCTCCCCTTTTCAGAATTTGAACCCCAGTCACCCAATGACCGACTGTAGAAGGTTTGAGGCCTCTGCCATGAAGAGTGTAAGAATGGCTGCAATGTAAATATTCCCCTTGAAAATCAATAGGTGAATTTTGATTGGCTGTTGTAGGCTCCACCCACTTTTCTGAATATTATTCCCTGTCACCCAGTGGCCAACTCTGTCAAGTTTGAGAACCCCGCCATTAACAGTGTAATAATGGCGGCAGTTTATATTGTCCCATGTAAAAAATGTACTTGTTGGCTCCGCCCACTTTTTCTTATCTTGACATACAGTCACTCAATGACTAAGTTTATGAGCTTTGGGGTCCTTGACATCATTAATTTGCATTTTACCAATGAAATTTAACAAATCTGGCTGTTTGTGGCCCCACACCCTTTTCATAATTTGAACCCCAGCCACCCAATGACTGACTGTAGCAGATTTTAAGCCTCTGCCATTAACAGTGTAAGAATGGCAGCAATGTAAATATTCTCTTTTAAAATCAACAGGTGAATTTTAATTGGTTGTTGTAGGCTCCACCCACTCTCCTGATTATTCGTGCCATTCATCCAATGACCAACTGTGCAAAGTTTGAGAACCCTGCCATTAACAGTGTAAGAATTGCTGCAGTTTGTATTTTCCCAGTAAAATTTGGTTTTGGCTACGCCCACTTTTTTTTAAGTAACCTTGACACACAGTCACTCAATGACCAAGTTTGTAAGCCTCCAGGTTCCTGGCATCAAAAATGTGTGAATGGAAGCCGTTTATCCAGCAAAGAGATCTGATTTCTGCTTATGGCTCCATTTAGTGAATTTGGATCCCGGTCACCCAATGACCGACTGTAGCATGTTTGAAGCCTCTGCCATTAGCAGTGTAAGAATAGCAGCAGTTTAAATATTTCCCTTGAAAATCAATAGGTGAATTTTGATTGGCTGTTGTAGGCTCCAGCCACTTTCCTGAATATTAGTCCCAGACACCTAGTAACCAAGTGTGGCAAGTTTGAGAACCCTGCGATTAACAGTCTAAGAATGACTGCAGTTTACATTTTCCTATTGAAAATGGCTGAAATTTGATTGGCTGTTTTATGCTCTGCCCACTTTTCCTGCATTTGTAAACTTGGTCACCAAGTGACCAACTGTGCCCTGTGTGGGGACTCTGGCTTGATTACTGTGAGAATGGCAGCCTTCTACATGTTTTCCATATCATCCCAGGTAGTCAGGGATCTGTATAACAAATTTTGTTCAAATTGGTCAAGGCGTTTTTGAGTCATCCCGGCACATACATACACACATACATACACACATACATACATACATCCGACTTTATATATATATAGATTGACTGCCCTGCTGTCATTTATTGTCTTAGTTACATTTGAAATTTTTTGTACATAGTCCCTCCCTACTGTGTATAAAAATGTAAGTTTAATTTTTGTGTATCACTTTTCTATTGTGTACATTTTATACTTTTCTTTGTATCACTGGCTGTAAAACCCTTTTCTTCTGTGCTCTTTGCATGTTGTGTAGGGTGATATCTGGGGGGTTCAAAACACCTTTCAGAAAAAAACAAAAAAACACACAGAGAGACCCCGGGAGCCCCATATAGTGTATTACTTTGTGGCACCAGGTGAAGCAAACAGGTGTAGTAGAGTAACGCTCACTAACGTGGGCTGCAGAACCAGGAACCACAGTATTAAGGCAAGGAAAACCCGTCCTCACTCGCAGTGGCATAACTACAATTCATGAAGCCCCCCTGCAAAACTTTGATCCCCCCCCTCCCCCCAATTTCCACACCCTTTCCCTTGCATCCCCTTGATACCCTTTAAGGCCTTGAGGCCCGTCTCGCATAAAACAAATGAGGCCATGATCGTCACACCCATAACAAGTGTAGCCAAAAAATCACCTGATCTGAAGTATAGTCCCCTGTATCAGAGGAAGGGAAGTTAAATAGGTTGGAACCCCTACAGCTCTGGGCCCCGCTCTGATGGCAGGGACTGCTCCCCTCTAGTTACGCCCCCGCTCACTGAGGTTCTTTAGAATCTTGACGTCAGCAGGATCACACATTACAAGAGTAGCTATGAGCTCAGAGAATTTAGGACGTGACTCCCCCCAAAAAATTAGGGGGGGGGTTAGTAAATGACTGGGAGTGAAGAGGCCCCCCAAAAAAATTGGAAGTGGATTAGAAATGTTAAGGACATTTCTTATCTCAAAGGAAGAAGATACTTTGCATGAAGTGAGCAGTTTTTAAAAACTTGAAGGACAACTGTAACATCCTGCCGGGCCCCCCATTCCCCCCATTCCAGCCTCTAACTTAAAATTCGAAGAAACCTTTGGGTGTCCTCAGATGGCCATGAACACATGTCTCCAAATATTTCCAAAGACGAGAAGCTCTATATTGCGCACGTTCATGCTCAGACTCACACGTTCACCTTAAGGAGTCGCTCGACTTCAGAAGTACTGAAATGCCGAGTGCTTCCAAGGAGACCCGAAGATGCAGCCGGTGGGAGATATGAACGAGGGGCCTGGTGGTGGAACGAGGGGCCTGGTGGTGGAACGAGGGGCCTGGTTGTGGAATGAGGGGATGCAGAGAAGATCAGGAAGGCTCTAAATGATCCGGAGCCTTCCCTCCTCTCAGTTGAGTATTTTACTTTTTTGGTTTAGGACATGACAGATAAGAGTCATTGCTGGTCCTGGCAGCGTAGCGGACACTTTGTATTGATCAAAAGAAGCGGGCAGAGATCTGTAAAATCTGTTTTAAGAGGTCTTTAAAGAGGAACTCCAGCCTTAACAAACATACTGTCATTAAAGAGAATATATAAATAACTCATGCGCCTATGCAAATCAATAATGCAAAAATGAATCTCTTTTATTAAATTGTCTAAAATTCATATCAATAAGAACAATAATCCGTGCTCCTAACAGCATTTCTCCTTCACAGCATCAACATTCATACTGTCGTAGAAGAACCCAACTGACAGTAAAATTGAACACCTAATCTTATGAGAATGCTTACTAATCGCACCTAAATTATTCTTAAAAGCTTTGGTATAAATACAGCAACCAATCACCAGAGTGAATTTTATCCTCAGTATTAAAAATGACCTGCAGCTGCAAAAATTTCACACTAAATTTTTTTTTTTTTAACAATAAAAATAAAAATTAAAAATTAACTGGCCAGTGTATTTTCCTTAATTTTATGCCGTGAATAACAGTCATATAAATTTCATTCCACGGTTTTGATCAGAATAACTTTATAGCCATATAGCCATACACAGTTCATTAGTGGCTTTAAATCCAAAGCAGCACGTCCTGTCGTTGGACCGACACACTCACGTGTCCTGGAAGATGATGTGAAAGCTTCTTCTCTCGGGGCTTTCAAGCCTTGATAATCCGCAAGCAGCACGAGTCCCGGCCGGCGACCCTTAGATGATTAATGCCGCTCGTTATCAATGATTGAGGTATTAGCGTAACCGACACTTCCTAGTTTGGAACAGAAGGAAGTCCGGGGGTGACGTCACCACACAACAGCCAATCGCCTACGCGTTTCGGTAGGTACCGCCTACCTTCTTCAGGGCATGTCCTCATTGGCTGAGACCCTCTTTTATATTCTAACACTCCACCTTCCAATCTCCGTGTGTTTACTGTTCTCGTTGTTATGGTTACATAAAGCGCCTTCATTGAAAGGCAAAGATCTCCACGTCAGAGTTTAAACCTTGCGGGACGGAGCTGTTTAAAGGGAACCAGAGACAAAGCCCCCTCATGTATTTTACCATATATATCAGTAAGAACATTAGAGAAAACACTTACCATGCTCTCTGTTTCACCCTCACTGCTAAAAGTGTCTGTTAACAGCAGTCACAAGAATCCCAGACTGAGCAATTAAATCTGGCTTTGCTGGGAATGATTATTGCTGAGTCATTATAGCAAAGCCACAAGGGGGCAGGCTTGGGCTTGAAATAACACCACAGAAGACAGACTTAGCTATAATCTTTCTGTAGCAAAGCTAGACGGAGCAGCCTGACTTCTCAGTCGGGGATTCTTATCAGACGTGATAACAGTCAGATTACACAGAGAACAATGAAACAAAGGGCAGATTAGGTGTTTACTGTCATGTTCCCACTGATTTATAAGGTAAAATACAAGAGGGTGCTTCCTCTCTGGTTCTCTTTAATGTATAAATCCATTCAGTCTTTTTGTGTGACATCTTCACAATGAAGTCACCTCCTCTCCAATCTTTCTCCACAACTTGGATAGCATAAAATTTAAAAGTTTGTAAGCTTTTGTTATGGTGCTCCTTGAAATGTTTACTTAATGGCATTTTATCATTACCCTTTTTTATATTATTTATATGCTCCCCTATTCGGGATAACAATTTTCTTTTTGTCCTTCCCACATATTGTTTATTGCATCCACACTCGATGACATAAATAACTCCTGTGCTGTTGCAGTTCAGTTCTCCATATACATCGAACTGTTCCTTAGTTGCCATAGATTTAAAACAAGTTACTGGTGCACAGTATTTAGTGCTCCTACAAGGGACGCAGAAACCGCACCTCTTAAAGGAGCCTTTCCTCTTTTTTGTTCTCAATCCCATCTGTTTGTTCACAGTCGGTGCAATCATGTTCCTTAAGTTGTTAGCTCTACTGAAAATAAATTTAGGTTTCTCTGGCAGTATACCATTTAGGGTTTTATCTCTTTGTAAGATCCCCCAATATTTTTCCACAATTCTTCGTACATCTTTTACCTGGTGACTATATTGCATTTTAATGCTGGGAGGTAAAACCCCCTCCTCTTTACTTTTAATCTCTAATAAATGCTCTCGTGTCTTATCCCCAACATCAATTGCGGTCTGTTCTAAAATTCCTCTATCATATCTCCTTTCCACAAACCTTTCTTTTAACACTGCTACTTGTTCATTATAGTCAGATAATTCTGTGCAATTCCGTCTTATCCGCATAAATTGATTTTTTGGAATATTTGTCAGCCATTTTAGCATATGACAGCTGTCCAAATAAATGTAGCTGTTCGTGTCCACTTTTTTAAAAAACGTCTTTGTTTTGATTTCACCACCCTGTATAAAGATGGTCAAATCTAAAAAATTAATCTCAGTTTTACTAAATTCACTTACAAATTTCAAATTATATTCATTCTCAACATTAAGCCACTTCAAAAAAGTCTGTAATCTCTCTTCACCCCCCCTCCATATAAAAAACGTATCATCAATGAATCTCTTCCATAGGACGAGGTCCGCTCCGGGGCCCCCCAGGCCCCCCAAAACATGCTTCTCCCAGTAGGCCATATATAAATTAGCGAACCCCGGAGCGAACCTCGTCCCCATAGCTGTCCCCACCCTCTGCAGATAATATCTTGAATCATAAGAGAAATAGTTGTGAGTAAGGATATGAAAAATAGCACCCTCAATAAACTCAATTTGTCCTTCTGGGATGTCCATAAGTTCAGTCAAAAAATGTCTGACTGCCTCCACCCCCTTTCCATGATCTATTACAGTGTAAAGTGAGCTGATGTCAGCCACACACATAATATCTCCATCCTGCCAGTCAAAGTCTTTCAGGATTCTCAAGATGTGTCCAGTATCCTTTAAATAGGAATTAGCCTGTTGTAAAAATCTGTCTACATATTCTGACAGATTTGCAGTCAGGGACCCAATCCCGGAGATAATTGGTCTCCCGGGTGGGTCCCTGACCTGCTTGTGTATCTTCGGTAAATGGTAATACATTGGTAGCCTCTGATTCTTTTGTAATATATATTGTGCTTCTTTCTCATTAAGAATTCCTTCCTCTTCACCTAATTTAATCAATCGTTCTAAATCTTTTTTATACTCAATACAGGGATCTTTTTTCAGCAACAGATACGTTTTGGTATCCTGCAGCTGGCGTTCAGCTTCTTTATTATAATCCTCTGTATTTTGGATCACCACCCCTCCCCCCTTATCTGCCGGTCTAATAATAAAGGTAGAATCATCCCGTAGATTTTTAATTGCCCCTCTTTCCTGCATAGTGATGTTGGAATAATTGCTTGGTTTTATATTCCTAATTTCTTTTAGTACCATAGTTTCAAAAGTGGCCATCGAGTCACTAACTTCATGTATTGGATTAAACTTCGATTTATTTTGTAGTTTAGTATGTTGATATAAATCGACATTTATATTTTCCGCTTTGGGTGGTTTTTTCATGAAATACTTTTTAGGCACAATTGTCTCATATATTTCTTGATGCCTATAAAGGCATCAAATCTATTCAGTTTGTTCGTGGGCGCAAATTTAAGTCCCTTCTCAAGAATCCCCACCTCATTTGTATCTAGTCTTCTGTCACTTAAATTGAAAATCCCCCCCCCCCCTGATTTCTTTGGGTTCAATGGGCATCTCTTTCTTCACTTCTTTCTTACGACCCCTCCCCCTACTTCCTCTATACCTATTCTTTCCCTTTTTTCTGTCTGTAAAAAATGATTCGTTATTTTGTTCTTTTGTCTTTTTTGATCTGATCTGAGTTTCATTCTCTCCATTTTCTCCTTTCCTTTTCTATCCCTATCTTTAATGTCTTGGTTTTTCTTTATTTTATTTTCCAGTTTCTGGTCTAATACAGTCCTATAGTCTATAAATTTACGTGGACCTTTGGACACATCTGGGATCCTGGTCAGTGGAACAAATCTATTCTTCGTGGGAACCTGAATAATTACCTCAGCTTCAATCGGTACTCCTGGCTTCTTCATGTCATTACCATATTCTAAGAGGGCCTCCTCCCCTCCCTCCACCTCCCGGACCTGCTCCTCTATGACCTCTACCTGTTCAACCTCCTTTTGACAAACTACTCCACCCCCTCCCACTATCTCCTTCTCTATACTCGGATCATTCTCCTCTACCATTGTACCTCTATCCTCTTCATTCTCCAATTCGTCAAACTGATCATCAAACTGATCATCAAACTGATCATCAAGCTCCACTAGTCGTGACTCTTCTCCCCCTTCAGTACAATATTCATCCACAGTCATCAAGGTCAATCCTTCAGTATCCTCCAACCCACTCCTCCCCCCCCCCTCCCATCTTCCCCTATAATTTTCAAATCGTCACAGTCCACAGCATCCCTAGTAAATTTCTTTAATTTTCTATGCATGATATCCTCCTCCAACCTCACTAACCGTCCTTGTATACTCCGTTCCATATCCCTAAATATCTCGGTTTCCACGTGGGGTTCAAGTTTAGTATATAGATTCCTCACTTCTTCACTTTTATCCAAAATCTGCATTTTTCTCACCTCGGTTACAAATTCCAATACCTGCATGGAGAAAGATCTAAACATTCTCTCCCAATCCGCTTGAACTTGCTCAGACTGTAAGTCAAAAGCCAAAACTTTTGACACAATTAACCCCGGCGGGCACTTCCCCTGTTCTCTATACTTCTCAAGTGAGAATATTTCCCACATGTTCTTTGTCTCTTGAATCAGTAATTTTTCCAGTCTCCGACTGTTATATTTAATAAACTCTTCCTCTCTAAAATCTATTTTTGGTTTTCTTTCATCCTGTTGGAAAAATGTTTCAATCCGATTCAATCTGTCCTCACGATACTGCCACAAATCGGCACTGATTTCGAATTTTTTACCGTTATACTCCATTTTAATATAATTCCTCAATATAATTCTTCAAACCCCCCAAAATAGCAGCTAAAACAACAAAAATTGTGGATTTCTCAAACTGTTAAAAAACAAAAATAATGTTGTAGCGCTTATTTATGCAGTATCGGTTGGCAGCATAGAGTTAATAAGGATAACCACCACCTTACACTCTTAGACAATATATAAATAACTCATGCGCCTATGCAAATCAATAATGCAAAAATGAATCTCTTTTATTAAATTGTCTAAAATTCATATCAATAAGAACAATAATCCGTGCTCCTAACAGCATTTCTCCTTCACAGCATCAACATTCATACTGTCGTAGAAGAACCCAACTGACAGTAAAATTGAACACCTAATCTTATGAGAATGCTTACTAATCGCACCTAAATTATTCTTAAAAGCTTTGGTATAAATACAGCAACCAATCACCAGAGTGAATTTTATCCTCAGTATTAAAAATGACCTGCAGCTGCAAAAATTTCACACTAAAAAAATTTTTTTTTAACAATAAAAATAAAAATTAAAAATTAACTGGCCAGTGTATTTTCCTTAATTTTATGCCGTGAATAACAGTCATATAAATTTCATTCCACGGTTTTGATCAGAATAACTTTATAGCCATATAGCCATACACAGTTCATTAGTGGCTTTAAATCCAAAGCAGCACGTCCTGTCGTTGGACCGACACACTAACGTGTCCTGGAAGATGATGTGAAAGCTTCTTCTCTCGGGGCTTTCAAGCCTTGATAATCCGCAAGCAGCACGAGTCCCGGCCGGCGACCCTTAGATGATTAATGCCGCTCGTTATCAATGATTGAGGTATTAGCGTAACCGACACTTCCTAGTTTGGAACAGAAGGAAGTCCGGGGGTGACGTTACCACACAACAGCCAATCGCCTACGTGTTTCGGTAGGTACCGCCTACCTTCTTCAGGGCATGTCCTCATTGGCTGAGACCCTCTTTTATATTCTAACACTCCACCTTCCAATCTCCGTGTGTTTACTGTTCTCGTTGTTATGGTTACATAAAGCGCCTTCATTGAAAGGCAAAGATCTCCACGTCAGAGTTTAAACCTTGCGGGACGGAGCTGTTTAATGTATAAATCCATTCAGTCTCTTTGCATGACATCTTCACAATGAAGTCACCTCCTCTCCAATCTTTCTCCACAACTTGGATAGCATAAAATTTAAAAGTTTGTAAGCTTTTGTTATGGTGCTCCTTGAAATGTTTACTTAATGGCATTTTATCATTACCCTTTTTTATATTATTTATATGCTCCCCTATTCGGGATAACAATTTTCTTTTTGTCCTTCCCACATATTGTTTATTGCATCCACACTCGATGACATAAATAACTCCTGTGCTGTTGCAGTTCAGTTCTCCATATACATCGAACTGTTCCTTAGTTGCCATAGATTTAAAACAAGTTACTGGTGCACAGTATTTAGTGCTCCTACAAGGGACGCAGAAACCGCACCTCTTAAAGGAGCCTTTCCTCTTTTTTGTTCTCAATCCCATCTGTTTGTTCACAGTCGGTGCAATCATGTTCCTTAAGTTGTTAGCTCTACTGAAAATAAATTTAGGTTTCTCTGGCAGTATACCATTTAGGGTTTTATCTCTTTGTAAGATCCCCCAATATTTTTCCACAATTCTTCGTACATCTTTTACCTGGTGACTATATTGCATTTTAATGCTGGGAGGTAAAACCCCCTCCTCTTTACTTTTAATCTCTAATAAATGCTCTCGTGTCTTATCCCCAACATCAATTGCGGTCTGTTCTAAAATTCCTCTATCATATCTCCTTTCCACAAACCTTTCTTTTAACACTGCTACTTGTTCATTATAGTCAGATAATTCTGTGCAATTCCGTCTTATCCGCATAAATTGATTTTTTGGAATATTTGTCAGCCATTTTAGCATATGACAGCTGTCCAAATAAATGTAGCTGTTCGTGTCCACTTTTTTAAAAAACGTCTTTGTTTTGATTTCACCACCCTGTATAAAGATGGTCAAATCTAAAAAATTAATCTCAGTTTTACTAAATTCACTTACAAATTTCAAATTATATTCATTCTCAACATTAAGCCACTTCAAAAAAGTCTGTAATCTCTCTTCACCCCCCCTCCATATAAAAAACGTATCATCAATGAATCTCTTCCATAGGACGAGGTCCGCTCCGGGGCCCCCCAGGCCCCCCAAAACATGCTTCTCCCAGTAGGCCATATATAAATTAGCGAACCCCGGAGCGAACCTCGTCCCCATAGCTGTCCCCACCCTCTGCAGATAATATCTTGAATCATAAGAGAAATAGTTGTGAGTAAGGATATGAAAAATAGCACCCTCAATAAACTCAATTTGTCCTTCTGGGATGTCCATAAGTTCAGTCAAAAAATGTCTGACTGCCTCCACCCCCTTTCCATGATCTATTACAGTGTAAAGTGAGCTGATGTCAGCCACACACATAATATCTCCATCCTGCCAGTCAAAGTCTTTCAGGATTCTCAAGATGTGTCCAGTATCCTTTAAATAGGAATTAGCCTGTTGTAAAAATCTGTCTACATATTCTGACAGATTTGCAGTCAGGGACCCAATCCCGGAGATAATTGGTCTCCCGGGTGGGTCCCTGACCTGCTTGTGTATCTTCGGTAAATGGTAATACATTGGTAGCCTCTGATTCTTTTGTAATATATATTGTGCTTCTTTCTCATTAAGAATTCCTTCCTCTTCACCTAATTTAATCAATCGTTCTAAATCTTTTTTATACTCAATACAGGGATCTTTTTTCAGCAACAGATACGTTTTGGTATCCTGCAGCTGGCGTTCAGCTTCTTTATTATAATCCTCTGTATTTTGGATCACCACCCCTCCCCCCTTATCTGCCGGTCTAATAATAAAGGTAGAATCATCCCGTAGATTTTTAATTGCCCCTCTTTCCTGCATAGTGATGTTGGAATAATTGCTTGGTTTTATATTCCTAATTTCTTTTAGTACCATAGTTTCAAAAGTGGCCATCGAGTCACTAACTTCATGTATTGGATTAAACTTCGATTTATTTTGTAGTTTAGTATGTTGATATAAATCGACATTTATATTTTCCGCTTTGGGTGGTTTTTTCATGAAATACTTTTTAGGCACAATTGTCTCATATATTTCTTGATGCCTATAAAGGCATCAAATCTATTCAGTTTGTTCGTGGGCGCAAATTTAAGTCCCTTCTCAAGAATCCCCACCTCATTTGTATCTAGTCTTCTGTCACTTAAATTGAAAATCCCCCCCCCCCTGATTTCTTTGGGTTCAATGGGCATCTCTTTCTTCACTTCTTTCTTACGACCCCTCCCCCTACTTCCTCTATACCTATTCTTTCCCTTTTTTCTGTCTGTAAAAAATGATTCGTTATTTTGTTCTTTTGTCTTTTTTGATCTGATCTGAGTTTCATTCTCTCCATTTTCTCCTTTCCTTTTCTATCCCTATCTTTAATGTCTTGGTTTTTCTTTATTTTATTTTCCAGTTTCTGGTCTAATACAGTCCTATAGTCTATAAATTTACGTGGACCTTTGGACACATCTGGGATCCTGGTCAGTGGAACAAATCTATTCTTCGTGGGAACCTGAATAATTACCTCAGCTTCAATCGGTACTCCTGGCTTCTTCATGTCATTACCATATTCTAAGAGGGCCTCCTCCCCTCCCTCCACCTCCCGGACCTGCTCCTCTATGACCTCTACCTGTTCAACCTCCTTTTGACAAACTACTCCACCCCCTCCCACTATCTCCTTCTCTATACTCGGATCATTCTCCTCTACCATTGTACCTCTATCCTCTTCATTCTCCAATTCGTCAAACTGATCATCAAACTGATCATCAAACTGATCATCAAGCTCCACTAGTCGTGACTCTTCTCCCCCTTCAGTACAATATTCATCCACAGTCATCAAGGTCAATCCTTCAGTATCCTCCAACCCACTCCTCCCCCCCCCCCCCCCCCTCCCATCTTCCCCTATAATTTTCAAATCGTCACAGTCCACAGCATCCCTAGTAAATTTCTTTAATTTTCTATGCATGATATCCTCCTCCAACCTCACTAACCGTCCTTGTATACTCCGTTCCATATCCCTAAATATCTCGGTTTCCGCGTGGGGTTCAAGTTTAGTATATAGATTCCTCACTTCTTCACTTTTATCCAAAATCTGCATTTTTCTCACCTCGGTTACAAATTCCAATACCTGCATGGAGAAAGATCTAAACATTCTCTCCCAATCCGCTTGAACTTGCTCAGACTGTAAGTCAAAAGCCAAAACTTTTGACACAATTAACCCCGGCGGGCACTTCCCCTGTTCTCTATACTTCTCAAGTGAGAATATTTCCCACATGTTCTTTGTCTCTTGAATCAGTAATTTTTCCAGTCTCCGACTGTTATATTTAATAAACTCTTCCTCTCTAAAATCTATTTTTGGTTTTCTTTCATCCTGTTGGAAAAATGTTTCAATCCGATTCAATCTGTCCTCACGATACTGCCACAAATCGGCACTGATTTCGAATTTTTTACCGTTATACTCCATTTTAATATAATTCCTCAATATAATTCTTCAAACCCCCCAAAATAGCAGCTAAAACAACAAAAATTGTGGATTTCTCAAACTGTTAAAAAACAAAAATAATGTTGTAGCGCTTATTTATGCAGTATCGGTTGGCAGCATAGAGTTAATAAGGATAACCACCACCTTACACTCTTAGACAATATATAAATAACTCATGCGCCTATGCAAATCAATAATGCAAAAATGAATCTCTTTTATTAAATTGTCTAAAATTCATATCAATAAGAACAATAATCCGTGCTCCTAACAGCATTTCTCCTTCACAGCATCAACATTCATACTGTCGTAGAAGAACCCAACTGACAGTAAAATTGAACACCTAATCTTATGAGAATGCTTACTAATCGCACCTAAATTATTCTTAAAAGCTTTGGTATAAATACAGCAACCAATCACCAGAGTGAATTTTATCCTCAGTATTAAAAATGACCTGCAGCTGCAAAAATTTCACACTAAATTTTTTTTTATAAAAATAAAAATTAAAAATTAACTGGCCAGTGTATTTTCCTTAATTTTATGCCGTGAATAACAGTCATATAAATTTCATTCCACGGTTTTGATCAGAATAACTTTATAGCCATATAGCCATACACAGTTCATTAGTGGCTTTAAATCCAAAGCAGCACGTCCTGTCGTTGGACCGACACACTCACGTGTCCTGGAAGATGATGTGAAAGCTTCTTCTCTCGGGGCTTTCAAGCCTTGATAATCCGCAAGCAGCACGAGTCCCGGCCGGCGACCCTTAGATGATTAATGCCGCTCGTTATCAATGATTGAGGTATTAGCGTAACCGACACTTCCTAGTTTGGAACAGAAGGAAGTCCGGGGGTGACGTCACCACACAACGGCCAATCGCCTACGCGTTTCGGTAGGTACCGCCTACCTTCTTCAGGGCATGTCCTCATTGGCTGAGACCCTCTTTTATATTCTAACACTCCACCTTCCAATCTCCGTGTGTTTACTGTTCTCGTTGTTATGGTTACATAAAGGGCCTTCATTGAAAGGCAAAGATCTCCACGTCAGAGTTTAAACCTTGCGGGACGGAGCTGTTTAATGTATAAATCCATTCAGTCTCTTTGCGTGACATCTTCCCAATGAAGTCACCTCCTCTCCAATCTTTCTGCACAACTTGGATAGCATAAAATTTAAAAGTTTGTAAGCTTTTGTTATGGTGCTCCTTGAAATGTTGTCTATATATTGTCTAATGCTGGGAATACACGGTTCGTTTTTGCCTTCGTTTAAACCTTCGATTCGTTCGGTAAACGAATCGAGTGTTGAAAACGTATGTGAAAATAGTCATAATCTCATTATAGTTTCGATTAATAGACCCCAAAAACGAACGACTAGTGATCGAACATGTTTGATATTATCTCTCTTTATCCATCTAATCGAGCCATTGGTAGGCTTGATGGCTGTTCAGATCAATTATATATTCGTTTATGCCGTCCGTCCCTGTAAAAAGGGATTTTCGTTTAGTTTCTTTGCAGCCTTCGATCATTGGAAAAACGAAACCATCAGAATCGAAAAAAAAAACGAAACCGTGGGTGGTGATATTAACCGTATGACCGATTATTTCGGGATCGAAAAGGACAAAAGGCACAATCGAAACGAAGGTTTAAACGAAGGCAAAAACGAACCGTGTATTCCCAGCATAAGAGTGTAAGGTGGTGGTTATCCTTATTAGCTCTATGCTGCCAACCGATACTGCATAAATAAGCGCTACAACATTATTTTTGTTTTTTAACTGTCATTAAAGAGACACTGTAGCGAAACAAAAATGATGGTATTATGATTTGTATGTGTAGCACAGCTAAGAAATAAAACATTAAGATCAGATACATCAGTCTAATTGTTTCCAGTACAGGAAGAGTTGAGAAACTCCAGTTGTTATCTCTATGCAGACAAGCCATTAAGCTCTCCTACTAAGTTAGTAGTGGAGAGGGCTGTTATCTGACTTTTATTATCTCAACTGTTCCTGGACTATTTACTTTTCCTCTGCTAGAGGAGAGGTCATTACTTCACAGACTGCTCGGAAAGACTCATTTTGAATGCTGAGTGCTGTGTAATCTGCACATATTATAGAATAATGCAATGTTAGAAAAAACACTATATACCTGAAAATAAAAGTATGAGAATATTTTCTTTGCTGCTAATCTTCTAGTAATTATTCATAGTACCCAACCAATTCACTATATCATATTTTTTTTTCGCTTCAGTGTCTCTTGAAGTTACATTAGTTATGTTAATTAAAATAGATAGGTAATATAATCTCTTATCCACACTGTTTTAAAAGAACAGGCAAATGTTTGATTTCATAGGGGCAGCCATCTTTTTGGTTGAAAGGAGGTGACAGGGAGCATGCGACACAGTTCCAACTGTCCTGTGTCCTGAGCACCTCTCCCTGTTGCTAGGCAACGTGAATAACAACATAGGAAATCCCATCATGCTCTGCACAGCATCAGGGAAAAAAAGCCTGGGCTTTTTTTCTTTGATGGGTGGAGCTTAGGTAAAAATGCAGCTAAAAATGATGCTTTGGTAAGAAAATCAAAGTTCTGATGCTGTGAAACTGTTAAAGAAACACCAAGCCTTTTCAGTGCTGCTGAGTAGATTTTTAGTCCGGAGGTTCACTTTAATTTAAAAAAAAGGAAAAACTGTTTACCACATGAGAGGTGTCTTCTTCGGGGTCAGATAAAAATGGCACACAGCGCCGACAGTATAAAAATGGTGCCACATTGAATTACATTATAAAACGATATTTAGCGGCATTAGGGCTTGATTCACTAAGACAAATAGCATGCCTTATCAGAGTTATGATGCCTTATCATAGTAGCTAGTGATGCTCATCTGAGCTAGGATATCCGAGATACTCGGATATCCTAGCTCTTTTTTCACTATCCGAGCTCGAATACCGAGCTCGAATAGTATTAGCTATCCGGGCTGTGCTATCCGAGCGCACTTGGATAGCAAGCAGCTATCCGGAGATATCCTAGCTATCCGAGCTCAGATAGCGTCATCCGCTCGGATAGCGTCACGTCACCTTGAGTCCTCACAAGCGAATCAGAGGGCTCCCAGCCCTCTGACTGCAGCCAATCACAGAGGGGTAGCCTGGCCAAGCCCCCCTCTATAAATAGAGGGCGCCATGTTGCCTCACTCGTCCTGCTTGCGACTTACTGACTGACTGTACTGAGAGACTGCTCCAGTGCTTTTTGTCTGTGCAAGTGCATTTATTGTTCAATACACCAAGCGTTTTTACACTCCAACACTTGATATTCACCTGTATTGCTTTGTATTGTAGATAGATTGTATTTTAGTTAGTTTCGTTTGTGTGATTAGGGACTAGGGAGGGAGACTCTCACTGCTGCAGCCTGCAGCTGCAGCCAGCAGCAAGGCCCTGTGCCTAGGCAAGGCAGCCTGCCCTGCTCTGTGCTCTAGTCTCTAGTTACCTGTGCTCTCACCTGTCCTACTCTACTCCTGTACTACTACTACTTCTGTGTTAGATAGATTATTGTACTATTTTGTAGTTAGCAAGGCCCAGCTTTACTGCTCTACCTGTCCTGTATCTGCTCTCTGTAATCTAGTCACACCTGTTCTATTGTTTAGCTAGATTCTTCTATTGTTTAGTTAGTACTGTAGTACTGCAGTCAGTGCTAGTAGTTGTTAGAGTAGTAGTACTACTGTGTTAGCTTTCTACAGAACTGCTGTGCTGTGAGCAGTGCCAGTGTGACAGTTAGTGTGCACTAGTGGCTTCTCCTCTGCTGTCTGACTGTCACTTGGCACGTGCCACATCCGGCATGCTCCTGGCACACGTTACACCTGCTGCTGCTGTTGCATTGCCCTGCTCCTGCTGCCTGTGCAGCTCCCACCGCCAGGGTGCCACAGGCCACTGATATATTTTACTCAAAACACAATTGCTGCGTAATTTTTTGGAGGTGTCTGGGGTGAAAACTGTCATGTCCCAGTTGTGCGGTTGGACTTTGGACACAATGTGGGCTGCACGACTGCTGTCTGGAACCTAGGTCTGATGTTAATTTACAGCTATTTTTTTTTTTGGGGGGGGGGGGATTTTAAGTCCCCACATCATCAATTAGTGTTCCCCTTTACAAAATAATGATGCTACATGCCTCATATACCCTAAAAACGTTTTTAAAGCAATTTCAAGGCCACTTCCGGTTTTTCTATTCGGATATCCGAATTTGCCCGGATAGCCCGGATACTGTGGTCGGATATCCGATTTGAATTCGGATCTGAAAATTTTGAACTGGGTATCCGGATCCGAATCGGATCTGGCTTTTGAAAAGGGGTATCCAAGCATCACTGATAGTAGCATAGCGAGCACTACGGACCCGCAGGGGCTCAGGGCAGGCGAGTGGAGCTCTCGTCATTGCCAATCAGCAGGCATACGTTCACTATGCTACTCTGATAAGGCGTGTTAACTTTGATAAGGCGTGTTATCTCTAATAAAACATGCTATTTGTCTTAGTGAATCAAGCCCTTAGTGTAATGGCGCATGACTAAAATTTACACGTAAAACCTGTTAAATATCATAAGTACGCGTGAAAATAGGCAAGGGGGTTAGTGTAAGGCAGCTGGGGAGAGTAGTCTGGGCTTAGGCAGAGGTAGAGGGAGGGATTATTGTGAGAGAGGCAGGGGGCTTTGAGGCAGTGTGAGAGCAGGTGACACAGGCAGAGGGGTTTGTATACATTACCTGGGTCCCTGATGATCCCATCTTCTCTCCACTTCCTACTTAGTTTGAATGAGTCTAGGAGCCAGCCAATTACCATGTGGCTTCAGTCCCCGGATGGTGATTGGCTGGCTGCTGGACTTTTACATACTAAACAGGAAGTGGAGAGGAGACAGGATCGCCTGGACCAGGTAATGTGTGAAAGATGCCACTAATGGCCTCTTATTATTAAGGTTATTTAATGTGACAGGTAATTTCTGAAATCTTAAAGAGACTCTGAAGTCTCAAAAAAAAAACTGTTTTTATTTCAGATTGCTCTATAGTATTAATGTGCAACCTAAAATGAAGATTTCTGCAGCGCTTCCTAGTGGAGGCAGAGCATTGGGCTTTTGCTCTGCCTCTACTCATGTCCATCAGCGCTGATCGCCGCTTCTCCCCCCGCCCCTCTCAGTCTTCTTTCTCTGAGAGGGGCAGGGGAGAGGCGGCAATTAGCTCTGATGGACGCGAATAGAGGCAGAGCAACAGCCCAAAGCTCTGCCTCCTTAGGGCAGCAAAATCCATGACCAAGAAAGTCGTGGATTTTTGCCCAGGGATTTCGGGGGGTTATAGTAAGTATTCAGCCGCAGGTATGCAGCGTTTTAGGTGGCACAATAATACTATAGAGCAATCTGAAATAAAAAGTTTTTTTTTTTTTTGAGACTTCAGCGTTTCTTTAAATAACTTTAATAGCAATTTTTCCCAGGCACCATTTTTGACTGTACCCATCTTCTTCCTTTGAGGTTGTAACGATTGGTGTCAGCAACACAGATATTCTGATTATTGGTGATCTGCAGTATCACCAATAATACAGATGCTATACCTGATTATGTGGTGATCTGCAGAATCACCAATAATACTAGTATAGCTAGACACAGGACACCCAATATGGTATTGTGTTTGGTGCAACAATAATCAGAGAAGTTATCTCCCAAGAAGTGGGAAATACAGACACTACTGCAGCCAAGTATTCTCTGAGGAGCAGGGAATCAGACTGTATTGCAGCCAGTGGACCTCTAAGGGTAGAGACCACTGACTGTGCTGCAGGATGGCCTCCTGAGGAGCAGGTGACCATAGAACAGTGCTAGCAGCTAGTGAACATCTGAAGAGTGTCACAGATAGTACAGTAAGGCTGATCACCCAAGGGCTAGGTGACAGCCAGAAAGGTCAGACAAGCCAGGTCGGCAACATACGGACAGATAAGGCACAAAGGTGGAAGACTGATTCGGTATCCAGGTACAGGCAATGTTGGCAACAGATAATCAGATGAGAGAGTAGTCAGGAAAGCCAAAGGTCATAATAGGTAACAGTAATATCTCTCAATCCTAGTCTTAGGTGTGAGGTCCTTGGTCTCAACACCTGGGATCTAGTCTACAGATAAACAGTAGCAATCTCCTAGTCTTAGGTGTGAGGTCCTTGGTCTCAACACCTGGGAACTAGTTTAACACATATACAGTAGCAAGCAAAAGTACTTTAAGGCCTCGTTTCCACTATTGCGAATCCGCATGCGTCTTGCGTATGCGGATTCGCATAGACAATATAAGTGAATGGGCCTGTTTCCACTTATGCGTCTGCGGGAGCGTTTTATTGTGCGGAGAAAATCTGCACGGAACACCCTGCAGAATTCGCCTGCGTGTGGAATGCAGGCGAATCGCACACAATGTATGTAATAGGGAAATCGCATGCGTTTTCCCCATGCGTTTTTTGCCGCGAATTCGCATGCGAATTCGCATAGGTACCAATGTAAATTCACACAGGCAGTGACATGGTTAAAATCGCATATACCCTCACCTATGCGAATTCGCGGCAAAAAACGCATGCGGAATCGCATCTGCATGCGATTTCATCAGCGGTGGAATCCAGGCGATTCCGCACCGCAATAGTGGAAATGAGTATCAACAGAATCTAGCTAAGTGTGGATCCCCGGCTCCGACCGGTTCTAGCACACTTTGGGATCTGACTAGGGTCTGAGCGCTAACACACTATAGCATTCGCAACAGCAGACATGGAGCTACTGACAGGCCTGCTATATATATATACTCAACATGCTCCACAGCGCCGCCCCAGTCACTCAGCCAATCCGGATGCTAGCTGGAGTCAGCTGACCGCATGGTCAGCTGACTCCCCTCTTAGCTGCATAAAGGTCCTGTCGCTCTGCTCGCGCACGCGTAGCCCTTAACCTGTGAGCAATAGAAGGACCAGGCACAACCTGAGCATGTAACCGCGCGGCAGAGGCTGCAGGCTGATACGTGGAGATAGCCGCCATGCCGCTTGTCTCAGCGGCGGCATCTCCGCTATTCCTTACAGAGGTAAGAATTTTCCTTATTATTTTAGGATTACGGTATTCATTTTCTATTTTTGTGGCACCTCTTCCCTCCCACTCATTTTGTGCTGTATGTTCATATTGTAGGCAGGTAGAGAGGCTCCCTATGCTACATGACTTCTGTCATTTGGCACTGTATTGGCCTGAGGAAGCAGGCTCAGACCCGCGAAACGCATTGCCTGTGCTCAAATAAAAATCTTTTGTAAGTTTACAGAGATTTCGTCATTGAGGTAAGATACCTCATTTTTCATTTTCATTTTTAAACTGGTTTTAAAAGCTTTTTGTAATGATCCGCTCTGCTGCCTGCATAGCTAGACAGCTGTTTGACCATTGTTTAAAGGGAACCTTAACTGAGAGTGATATGGATGTTTCCTGTTAAACAATACCAGTTGCCTGGCAGTCCAGCTGATCTCTGTGACTGCAATAGTGGCTGAATCACACCCTGAAACAAGCATGCAGCTAATCCAGTCTGACTTCAGTCAGAGCACCTGATCTGCATGCTTGTTCAGGGGCTGTGGCTAAAAGTATTAGAGACACAGGATCAGCAGGCGATTCAGGCAACTGGTATTATTTTAAAAGGAAAAATCAATATCCTTCTCAGTTTAGGTTCCCTTTAAGTCTGAGTGCTGCAGGTCTCTGGAAAAGAGACCTGTCTTCACTCTGTAAGTTTCAGAGTTGCTCTGCTGGTGAGGAATTTGCATACACTTGTCATGCAAATTGCTTAGCTGCTTCCTTTGATGGCTTGCAGTATAAATACCTTTTGCTCCCAGAATTCCCTGCTGGTCATGATGGTTTGTTCCTGCTAACTTGCCTGGAGTCTCAGCCCACTGCTCATTGTTGGTTATTATTGGTAGCTTAGAGTAGATACCATTTGGGAGTGCTACTTGCATTCCTGTTTAGTGCAGTCAGGATTGTGTATATTTGTACTGCCTATTCTGTCGTGTCTTGTTCTTGCGATTGCGCTGTCGCCAGCGGTTGGCGGTAGCGAATCGTTTTGTCTTTCCTTTGCGATTGTCTTGTCGCCAGCGGCGGTCGACAGGAAATCATTTTGTCTGTTGGGATCGCATTTGCCCTAGCGGTAGTGGCGGTGGTTCCTTCTGTACTCTGTCTGGGAGTGTAGGCCAGAGCTGCGGTTGCTACTGGTTACTCCTTCTGTCTGTCTTGTCTGGAACGAACGCTTGCTGTAGGCTCGGTGAGGTAACCGTTTAGCAAGCGTTCGCGTTCTCTATTCATATTCGTGTTTCATTGGTTAGTTAGGGTTGGCGCATTTTGTCTCTGTTGCGCTATTCGTGCGGAGACCGCGCCATTAGCGTGTTTTGTTGCTGTTGCGCTTTTTGTGCGGTGACCGCGCTTAGCGAGTGCGTTTGTTATTTTTCTTGGCGTTCTGATCATTGTTGTTTGCTGTGTCTTTCTCGCTACACTTGTGCTCTGTCTCTACTCGGTCTTGTGTCACTGTTAGTAATCGCCACTCTTGCGATTGCATTCCCACTTGGTTTCTGCTGTTGTGTGATTACCGTCCCCGGGTGGCGAATGGATTGGTGGACACACATACATTCTGTCTCTGTGCTCATTCTCTTTCACTAGGGGCTATCTTGCCCTGTATTGCTTCCCCTCATACAATTCCTATCTGGCATCTGTAGCAGTGCAGAGGCTTTGTTCCTCTGCACTCCACAGCTCCATCTGCCGGTGGGAATTTTCCTCTACAGGTGCATTGCACCTTAGCTGGGTTCTGTCGTTTTATACGCTTGTGGAGGACTTCCGCAGTGTCAGTGCACATCTTGTGCGCTGACCACGGAGATAATTCCACAATCGTTACACTTTTATTCAAATCGGGGCACCTCTTTTCCTTATTGTGCATAGTTATACTCCCGTACATGTTTGTCCGAGGGGTGGTGACAGAACACCCGTTGTTTTACCACGGTTAATGTTTTGTCCATCCTTTTTCATCTAAGAGAGCGACCACAAGCAGGTCCGTCCAGGACCACCCCGAGTGGAGTCGGGTTTATGGTCTCCACCTGCTTCCTGTGGTCGGTTGCCCCCCTGCAACCCTCCTTTGTAAATAGCCCTTTCAATCAATTAATTTCTCCACACACCTATTATTGACATACTGCACTATTGGGCTCCCTTTGTTGTCTCCTGTATTTTTTTCCATAGGGTGCCAAGACACCCCAACCACAATTTCATATTGTAGGAGGGGAGGCCCTTTTCATGCGCACAATTAAAAAATAAAGAGTTGTGAAAATGGTATGGTTACTATGAAAATGTTTAATTGCTAAATATATATTTTAAAACATAATTTTTTTTTTTAAAATAACTTTACCTGGCTATTGAATGGCATTGCTTGACAGAGATGACGCATCTGTTCAGACTGAGTTCTGGGGTCCTTTGGGGGTTCAGGCTGGAAAAATGACAGAGCTGAACTCCCCAAAGTCAGAGTCAGTGTATATAAAACAAGTTACACTCAGCATAGATCTCCCTGAAGAAGAGGCGGTATGACACAGATCCCTCTACAGAGAACGCAGAGAGAGAAATGTTTAACTCTAAGGATGCAGGTAACATTTACTAGCCCATATGCAATTCACTTTATCACCAAAGTTTTCTGCTAGAAGATCATTTTCAATCTTCTGTTTTAACTAACTTTTTATCAATCTGCAATTAAAAAAGTACTAAAAGGTAGGTGAACAAGTACTATCAAAATTATTCTGAGTATTTCTTGCTTGCTGGTGGCTTAAAATGCATCTTATTGATCAGATGTTAAAATTTCAACTAGGAGAAAACTAAGGAGAAAAAGCAATTTGCATATGGCCTTATTCTAATCACTTTTTTTCCAAAATTTTCTCCCAGGAGATAATTTTTCATTTTTTGTTTAAAATAACTATTCAGCACCCTGCAAATGAAAAAGTAACAAAAAGTAGTTGAAAAAGTATTGCCAAAATCAGAGGCGGGACAAGGTCCTCCAGCACCCAAGGCTGAGACACCAAAGTGCACCCCTCCATCCCTCCCACCCAGGGGCGTAACAATAGACCCTGCAAGGGATGCCTCCGCAGGGGGGCCTGTGGGGGGAAAAGTTTGAGAGACTGACAAACTAAGGGCATGGAGAGAGAAAAACGTATTCTGCTCTCGCACCATTGTTATATTGACTGCATGTGTCCACCACACAGATAAGGAATCATACACACTTTAGAATTTGTACACTGTCCCTGCTCCCTAGGGTTCGTGCGCTCTCGCGGCCGATCGCAGGCGTGCACGCGTGCTCCCAGCCCGCGGTTTGTTAGCCAGGCAATCAGTGAATCGGGCTATGGTGCCCGATCACTGATTCCTCTCCCCCGCAGCAAAAGCGACAGCTTCTCTCGGAAGCTTCCCTTTTTCTGGCTGTTGCGTCCCCCATGTGTCCCTCTAAGCGTATGTTACGCTTAGAGTTACGTCATGTAAACAAGCTCATGGCCGCCATCTTGTGGCCAAAAAGTAAAACTACAACTAAAAGTAAAAAAAATAAAACAACACACATTTACATTATAAAACTACTGTTTACATCCCACCCTCCCAAAAATACCCAAATAAAATGTTTAATATAAAAAAAAACATTACAATTAAAAAAAAAAAACATGTAAATATTTACCTAAGGGTCTAAACTTTTTAAATATCAATGTAAAGATGAAATATTTCTATATTTTTTTTATTTTAAACTTGTAAATAGTGATAGATGCAAAACAGAAAAAATGCACCTTTATTTCCAAATAAAATATTGTCGCCATACATTGTGATAGGGACATAATTTTAACGGTGTAATAACCGGGACATATGGGCAAATACAATAAGTGAGTTTTAATTATGGAGGCATGTATTATTTTAAAACTATAATGGCTGAAAACTGAGAATTAAGGAATTTTTTCAGTTTTTTTCTTATTCTTCCTGTTAAAATGCATTTACAGTAAAGTGGCTCTTAGCAAAATGTACCCCCCAAAGAAAGCCTAATTAGTGGCGGAAAAAACAAGATATAGATCAGTTCATTGTGATAAGAAGTGATAAAGTTATAGGCTAATCAATGGGAGGTGAACATTGCTGGGATGCATAAAGTGAAAACGACTGCAGGCTGAAGTGTGAAAGGTGCCCTAGGAAAGCATGGGACTTACTCTGAAAATCAGTTGTCCTTTCAGTTATAACTGAGAGCAACTGATTAAGTGTAAACTGGGCCTTAGTGTGAATGAGCCCTAGGGCAGGGGTCACACTTGTCTTTCAGTTTCTGCACTTTTCAGAAAACTGAAAGACAAGTGTGACCTCTACCTTACAACAGCTAATGTAATTTATAGAGAAAACTGACAAATTGCGCAAGATGTCAGTTTTTTTTCTGCATGCGAAATCTGCATTAAAGTGTGACCTAGTTCATTGATTAACATGAGTTTTCAGTTGAAGTCAGTTTTTCTGTGCAGAAAACGCGTACGAAAGCCGGTAAGTGTGACCCCTGCCTTACAGAACAAGGTGGTGTTTAAAAATCAGGAATTCTTTATTTCACCAAGCATGACTGGGTCATGCCCGGAATTGGGTTTGGCACAGTATATATAGCTCAAGAAGAACAATGATAGGTAGCATAGAACAGCAGAACAGAAGTTACACTCCACTTATACACAGAGAACAGACAAGCAATTACATTCACATTATTTTGCACTAACATTTGCATTACATGCAAGAGCAGCAGTTATACAGTACCTGTAAAAGTTCAAAAAGTCATGGAATGGCCTATCATTAATTAGTTATTGTGTGCTGATGGGAGTATATGGAGGGAATTAAGGAGGCTGACGGCCGAGGGAAAGAAAGAGTTACTGTGTCTGGCAGTCCTTGTGGAGATGGCCCGAAGCCTCCGTCCCAGTGGGAGCTGACAAAAGTAGCAGTGGCCTGGGTGAGCAGGATCGTTAGCGATCCTCAGCACCCTCGATCCCAGCCTCCTCTTATGTAGGAGGTCAAGTGGGGGAAGAGGTCTTCCAATGACCCTCTCTAAAACATAAGTTAGCAATTGCAATAATAAAAAATATGAAGCTTTAGAACATATCATCTTGGTGCATTAATTAATTTGTAAGAAATCGCCTGGCCTCGCCATCAGTAAAAGCAAGAAGTTTTGGGAATCAGGAAATGTGGGCGCCAGGGCTAATGAACTGTTAGGGCAACCCATAGGCGCTAATGCAAAATATCAGCTGTTTTGGCGCCAAAAGCAGAAATTTGCCCGATAAATAGTGGGGGCTGGGCCCATCCAAGTGAAATTTTTTCATTTTGAGAATTCGTGTCTAGAAAAATATCGTTTTAAAATTTGTTTTGACAATTATCATTTTGTAAATTATCGTCTGGACATTTATTATCTTAGAAATGTATTGCTTTTTGTATTTACATTATTTCTAGTGGAGAAAGGGGGTTTTAGGGTTAAACGTCAGGAAGGGAGTTTTAGGGTTAGTTGTCAGGAAGCGGGTTTTAGGGTTAGGCACGCAACCAGAGGGGTCTTAGGGTTAGGCACCACTGGGGAGGGTCTTAGGGTTAGGTAGAGGGAGGGTCCTGTGTGAGAGTAGGGTTAAGTTTAGTTGTGGTAAAATATTGGTAATGTCTTCCACTGCTTTACTATGATTATTAGGAAACAAGAAAAAGCAAAATGTCCGTGCACCTTCCGTCTTGCAAAACAATTTGTATTGGTAAAAATAGTGAGACATCACATTTGCAGTACAAACCTTTCTTGATATATTCAATCAATCATACTTGTGGAGAAAACGCTGGGTGTAGCTTACGTGTCCCTCGGCGTGAGGCAGGCTGTGCAGTTGGGAGGTGGGTGTCAGGCACTAGGTGGGAGAGCGACGGCTGTTTCGCGTCTGGATGACGCTTGGTCACGCTGCGTACCGTATTTTTACCAATACAAATTGTTTTGCAAGACGGAAGGTGCACGGACATTTTGCTTTTTCTTATTTCCTAATACAATTGTCAGTTTCCATTATATGGTGCGGAGCACACGTCTGAAGGCATATTCTAGTACAAACAGTGGATATAGCAGGACTGCATAAGGGGATTTACCTGTGTATACCCTCTAGCTCACATAGCAATTGTGTGGGAAGTGCCACACCATACACCCCCCCTTTTTCTGATTTCATTCAATTTACTATGATTATTACGACTGTAAATATATTTTCTTTTTCCTTGTTATGGATGATATTTTGCAGTTTCACCCGCGCCCTTTTTACTACCATTATTTTGATGTATTTCTTATTTTATCTCAGATATAGATGAAGAAACAATTTTAAAAAATTGTTATAGACAATATTTTTACATTTCGGCTATGCCCCACGCCCTTTTTTCCTGGTGTCCCTATTTGAAATATGCAACATTTTGAAACAGGATAATACCATTTATTGGCTAACTTATTTAAATGTTCCAATAAATGGTATCATCCTGATTTAAAACTTCTTGCTGAATAACTCCAGTTTAGTAGTCAGTTCCCCATTATCAATTTAGAAGAATCAAAGAATAATACAGCCGGCTACCGCCGCATGTAGAGGTGTCTTTCTGCTACCACTAAGTGGTGTTGGGCTTGTCCACGCCACTATGTATGGTACTACAGCCACATGTAGAGATGTCTCCTCCCCGCCACCTAGTGCACTTTCTTACCTAGTGTGGATGAGCAGAATGCCGTTTGGTGGCAGGCGGGTGTCACCTGTACATGCAACGGTAACTGGTTGAATTTAAAAACCATGTTGTATTGGTGGAAATGCTATAATGGAATTGCTGTTGACAAATGTTGAGAAAGCACACATAAATGTGGGCACTGTGGCAGACTCAGCACTATGTAGTGCCTTGTGCATTGTGGCATTAGAAGAATTATGCAATCTCTGTCTCTTTAGTCTTAAGCAGACTGTCTATTACTCTGTAATTCCTCTAATGCCGTTCTATGGAAGCAGTAGGTTTAAAGAGCACAACAAATACTTTAAAGAGACTCCGTAACAAAAATTGCATCCTGTTTTTTATCATCCTACAAGTTCAAAAAGCTATTCTAATGTGTTCTGGCTTACTGCAGCACGTTCTACTATCACCATCTCTGTAATAAATCAATGTATCTTTCCCCTGTCAGACTTGTCAGCCTGTGTCTGGAAGGCTGCCAAGTTCTTCAGTGTTGTGGTTCTGCTATAAACTCCCCCTTCCAGGCCCCTCTATGCACACTGCCTGTGTATTATTTAGGATTAGAGCAGCTTCTCTCTTCTCTCTTATCTTTTACAAGCTGGATAAATCGTCCTCTGAGCTGGCTGGGCTTTCACATACTGAAGAATTACAGACAAGGGCAAAGCTGTTTGCAGGAAGAAAAGAGCAGCCTGAAACTTCAGTGCATGAGAACAGGGGGAAAGAAACACACAAATGATCTCTTGAGATTCAAAAGGAAGGCTGTATACAGCCTGCTTGTGTATGGATGTATTTTCTATGTGTGGACATACTGTACATCAACCTATTTCCTGTTTTGGTGGCCATTTTGTTTGTTTATAAACAAACTTTTTAAAACTGTTTTTAACCACTTTTAATGCGGCGAGGAGTGGCGAAATTGTGTCAGAGGGTAATAGGAGATGTCCCCTAACGCACTGGTATGTTTACTTTTGTGCGATTTTAACAATACAGATTCTCTTTAAAATAACTTCATTAACCTCCCTAGCGTTCTGGATGAGCTGAGGTTGTCCAGAGACGCCGGAGGCCACAGCTCAGGCCCTGCTGGGCCGATTTGAATATTTTTTTTTCAAACATGCAGCTAGCACCTTGCGTGTTTGCTGCGAAAGCCGCCGCTCGCTGCCGATCCGCCACTACCCGACGCGAAAGAGACCCCCCCCCGCCGACCCCGTGCGCAGCCTGCCCAATCAGTGCCAGGCAGCGCTGAGTTGTGGATCGGGACTCCCTATGACGTCACGACGTCAATGACGTCATTCCGTTCATCGCCATGGCGATGGGGGAAGCCCTAAAGGAAATCCTGTTCAGAATGGGTCAGTGCACAGGGAGGGGGCATCATGTAGCTAGCGATCGGCTAGCTACATGAGAAAAAGAAATTCGGCGAAAAAAACCACCCGCGGCTGTGCGGCCGCGGGTTTTCAGAACTCCCAGCAGGTTAATAACTTCAACTTTTCTTCATATAACACTGCTGCATATGCAGCAGATAGTCCATATACAAAACATGTAGTAAATAGAAATCACAAAAGGCGGTTCAACAGTTCAATCTTGTCAGATAACATAAGATGGTGGATGTATTTGACTCTCAGATATGTACAGCACTTTGCTATGCAATTTGATTAGCAGTATGGCTTTAGTTAGCTATTTGCACACTGATCATTTGTCTTGGTTTAGCAATCTCATATAGCACTGTGCTTGAATCTGTAATCTGTACTCTGGATCTGCAATTTGAATCTGTACTCTGGATCTGATTGGATCTATTTGGTCATGCAATCTGGTATTCACACTGTACTCGTATTGATAATCAAATCTGTTATTCGATGGATGATAAAATCTATTTGATTTGTATTGACTTGTACTCTATTTGCTTTTGACTTTGGTGGAACTGTAAGTAAACACATAACAGGTTCACTATATAGTCCTACTCTCACACTATTAAAACAACAAGGGAACATAGATAAGTGAATTAAAGGGAACCAGAGCTAACCTAAAGAAAAGATTCTATACATACCTGGGGCTTCCTCCTGTTCCATATGCGCTGATCGATATCACGCCGCCATCCACCGCTGCCCGCATCTAGGAGAACCGGCTCCCGTCAGTGACGTCATCTGAGCCGCGCTACGCAGGAGAAGTGCGCCCTCTACGTATCTCTCCATACACTGCTGCAGAGATACGCAAAGAGCGCACCTCTGCTACGCTAGACTGGCTCCGACTGGCGGCAGAGCGGGGTCCCGGTTCTCCTAGATGCGGGCAGCGGTGGATGGCAGCGTGGAAGCGATCGCACCGTATGGGGCTGGAGAAAACACCCCGTATGTATAGTGCAAATTTGGACAGAGGCGCCAGGCAGGTTAAAATGATCTAAAAACAACTAAAAAGGAGGAGTACAGGTGGACTTACCTCCTGAAATGATGGACAATCGAGATTGTTCAAATCGCAAATAACAATTTATTTTGGCACTCCGCAACGCGTTTCGCAGGTATAACCCGCCTCATCAGGCAAGGAGTGCAAGCTCAAAAAGGTCCAATAGTGGCAATGCGCCTCAGAGGCGCATTGCCACTATTGGACCTTTTTGAGCTTGCACTCCTTGCCTGATGAAGCGGGTTATACCTGTGAAACGCGTTGCGGAGTGCCAAAATAAATTGTTATTTGCGATTTGAACAATCTTGATTGTCCATCATTTCAGGAGGTAAGTCCACCTGTACTCCTCCTTTTTAGTTGTTTTTAGATCATTTTAACCTGCCTGGCGCCTCTGTCCAAATTTGCACAGTATATAGTCCACCTTGGGTGGAGGGGACTGTCCCCTTCTTTCTACAGAGAGCGACTTCTTAAACCTGAGTGGGGTCAGGTTCTAATGCTCCCCACCTGCATTTCAAGTGGTTGCCTATGTGGTAACCCGTGTTTGTGAGTATATCCACATCTGTTAATTATTTCGCCAACAATTGTTAGACTTACTGCACTATATTGGGCTCTCGGTTTTTCTTTTTGTTTCAAGTGCACCAGGTATGTATAGAATCTTTTCTTTAAGTTAGCTCTGGTTCTCTTTAAATACCTATTTGGCCTTCTCTGCTTCCATAAAACTTATCTGACTGGAACTCTGTCTGTTCTTCTCTCTATCTTATGATCAATAACTCTAGAATGATCTAGCTAGGCTCAGTGTGTAACTAACTGGGATTGGTTGAGGCTCTGGTGCAGTGTGAGGCTGGCTGTGATTGGCTCATCTATGTGATGACTGATAAAGGTATGTATATTCTGTTATATAACATTGAGAAACATACATTTCAGCAGTAACTCTTCTTTTTGACTTACACATATGAACATGTGAACTGTACTGAGGTTATTGGCAGGTTGTGGTATATATTAAGATAAACTATAACGGCAACCTAGGACAGGTCTTAGCTGGCCAGCTACAGGCACCAACCCGAGGAATGTTCCAAAATACATATTGTAGCATATAATACATGTTTCTGTGGTCCGCAGCCTTTATCCACATTTCCTGAAGGCAAGTGGCACCTTTCACTCCAAGACGGGTCATTTGTACTTGATGTGCGGCTGATAAATGGGGTAGAAACCAATGGGACAAGCACCCAAATGGGGACAGACGTGTGATTGTCCGGATAGACTCAATAGTCCTTAGTAAGTCAAACGAAGTCCAACACGAAGAATCCACAGCACCACTTCAATGATGTATAGCTCTTTTATTGTTAAAATAACAAAGAGATAGCCATAACAGCGACAGACACTTTTTCGGATAACGTCATTCTTCAAGCTGTTTCTAGCTCTCGCTCACTGGTAAATTGGGTACTGCCATAGGCCCCAATGCAAATAGCAGCTATGGTGGCTCTGACAAGGAAATTTGGGCACTGGAGTTTGGCTATTGTATGGTATAGATGCTCTCTGGCTAGCGGCAGTGAATACGGCAGTAACACTGGAGATCTGGGTAGCAGCGGTGACTCCGGGTATTGGCGGTGACCTGACTTAGCAGCAGTGGATAGGAGCGGTGTAGGTAGGGGGTAGGTTTTTGTAAGGTGTAGGTAGGAAGTAGGTTAGTGTTTGGTGTAGGTAAGGGTATGTAGAGGGGAACTTAATGTTAGGTGTAGGTAGGGAGTAGGTTAGTGTTAGGGGTAGATGGGGGGAGGTTAGTGTTAGGAGTAGGTAGGGGGTAGGTTAATGTTAGGTGTAGATGGGAGGAGGTAAGTGTGAGAATAGGATGACATAAGGTGATCTTGAAAAACCCATGTTACGGATAGTCTACTATCGGCTATACTATGTATGCCTATCACTCCATTGTTTTTAATGTTTTACTTATTTTATAGCTCTGGGGGTATCTATTAGCAGTTGTAATCTACAATCAAAAACCTTATTTTGTTAGGAAGCCAGAACTGGATTGCTTGCTCTGAGCAACTGTTCCATTTTGCTCCAGTTGTCTTTGCACCTGCTACATAAATCATGCCCATTATCTCAGGTTTCCAGCAGTGGGAAGAGTAAGCAGCTTTCATAGCACAGATAAGAACTTGGAGTTTAACCAGATTAAAAGCACTTTTCTCTCTTTCAGTTGACCTTCTGTATAAGAACTGCTTCATAAACAGTCTCTTCTAACCAGTCTTATGTCTACAAGCCAATTGATGTTGAGGCACAGAAGTAAAGATGGAGAATCGCTCTACAGCTGGTTCCACTTTTGTACTTCTTGGACTAGCCGAGTTAGAAGGGCTGAGATATCTTAACTGCGTTCTTCTTAGTATTACCTATTTGTGTATTTTGGTGTTGAACATTATAATTGCATCTGTGGTGTTGGCAGAACGCAGTCTTCATGAGCCCATGTATGTTCTCATCTGTAATCTGGCCTTCAATGGCATTTTTGGCAGCACCTCCTTTTACCCAGTGTTGCTGAAGGACCTTTGGACCTCCTCTAAGATCATCTCTCAAGGTGGGTGTCTGGCCCAATCTGTGTGCGTCACGGCATATGGTCACTTTGAGATATTGACTTTTACCATCATGGCATATGACCGATTCTTGGCCGTGTGTCATCCGTTGCATTACGTCAACTTAATGTCAAACACCAAGGCCATTAGACTTCTCATGGAGTGTTTGCTGGTCTCTTTCACCATAGTTTTAGTCGCTTTTGCCTTGACAATGACACTTTCCTTTTGTGGGACAGAAATTAAGAACATCTTTTGTGATAATCAGGGGATTTTGGTCCTGGCTTGCACAAACACTTCTATGAATAGCACATTTGGAGCAGTATCTACTATCCTAATGTTAAGTTCCACAATATCATTCATTGTCTTCTCGTACGGGCGGATTTATATTGTCTGCCTCCGGCTGTCCAAAGAGTCACGTCAGAAGGCCATGCACACCCTCTTCACACACCTGATCAATTTTTCCGTCTTCCTTTTTGGTTACCTCTTCCTGTTTATCCGCTACAGAATGGACTCCTCCATCTTGAGTGTCCGTTTCCACGTAGGACTTTCACTTCCTACCTTTTTGATCCCTCCGCTGGTCAACCCTTTGGTATTTGGAGTACGAACAAAGGCTCTGAAATCCAAAATAGTTTATCATCTGAAAAGGTGGATGCACATGCACTCTAAATTGACTCATTGCACTGAACAAAAGAATACAATGGAATAAAAGAATACAATTTAGCTTGACTTCAAACTAAGATTAAAGAAAACCTGAAACTTTCTTTCACTTCTTACCACCTGAGGTTCCGGGTTCATTTCCCGGACAAGCCCCCACTTGTATTGCTATCCTAGCTCACAGGATTTAAATATTTAAATTTGTTAAAAATTTGCAGTGAAAATCGAGGACACAAGAAGTCTTCTAATGTTTCCAATTTAGGATTTAAATGACTATGCAAAGATAGGTTACAAAATATGACAAAGGAATAACTTACACAACAACTTACATACTATAAAGTGCTTACATATCTATATATATAAAATCGTATGTATGTATGTATGTGTGTGTGTGGTATGTTCCACGATCACTCGAAAACGCCTTGACTGATTTCAACGAAACTTGGTACACAGATCCCTTACTATCTGGGATGATAGGTTCTAAGGGTCTCGCAACCCCCCTGCAAACCTGGGCGGAGCTACAAAGAGCTAATCAGATTTCACCCATTCAAGTCAATGGAAAAAATGTAAAAGGTTGCCATTTTCACAGTAATCAAGCCAGAATCCCCACACTTGGCATAGTTGGTCACTTGGTGACCGAGGTTACAAATCCAAGAAAATTGGGCGGAGCATAAAACAGCCAATCAAATTTCAGCCATTAATTTTTAATGGGAAAATGTAAACTGCAGTCATTTTTAGACTGTTAATCGCAGGGTTCTCAAACTTGGCACACTTGGTCACTGAGTGACTGAGATTAAGATTCAGGAAAGTGGGTGGCCAATCAAAATTCACCTATTGATTTTCAAGGGGATTATTTAAACTGCTGCCATTCTCACACTGTTTATGGCAGAGACTTCAAACCTGCTACAGTCGGTCATTAAGTGACTGGGGTCAAAATTCACTAAAGGGGCCACAAACAGCCAATCAGATTTCTTTGCTGGATAAACTGCTTCCATTCACACATTTTTGATGCGAGGAACCTGAAAGCTCACAAATCTGGTCAGTGAGTGACTGTGTGTCAAGATTATAAAAAGTAGGTGGAGCAAAAAACAAATTTAGCTAGTCAAATATAAACTGCAGCCATTCTTACACTGTTAATGGCAGGGTTCTCAAACTTTGCACAGTTGGTCACTGGGTGACTGGGATTAATATTCAGGAAAATGGGTGGAGCCTACAACAGCCAATGAAAATTCACCTGTTGATTTTCAAAGGGATTATTTAAATTGCAGTCAGTCATTGGGTGACTGGGGTCCAAATTCACTAAAGGGGATGGAGCCACAAACAGCCAATCAGATTTGTTAGATTGATTTCAGTCATTCTGTTATTGGCAGGGGTTTCAAACTTGACACAGTTGGTCAATGGATGACTGGGATTAATATTCAGAAAAGTGGGTGGAGCCTACAACAGCCAATTAAAATTCACCTATTGATTTTAAAGTGGAATATTTACATTGCTGCCATTCTTACATTTTTAATGGCAGATGCCTCAAATCTGGTACAGTCATTCACTGGGAGACTGGGGTTTAAATTTGGAAAAATTCTACTTATTGATGCCAAGGACCCCAAAGCTCATAAACATGGTCATTGAAGTGTTGTACCGTGTTAGCCATGAGTAAAAGCAAGAAGTTTTGAATCAGGATGATACCATTTATTGGCTAACTTAGAGATGGATAAACAGTGAGCTTTCGACTTATAAAAAGCCTTTGTCGGACTGGTTCCTGACCAGAACTGAAAAACACAGCTTATATACACTGACATACAGAGGAGAAACATTCGTTAGCAAACATAAATGTAATTAGATGCCTTAACTGTTACTGAGGAGGCTTTCCCAGGCATCCTATGTAAATTGATAAGATCAATAGAATCCTCAACATGACATAAAGCAGACTCTGGTGATGGGGAGACATCGTAAATTCCGAATTCAAATGGTAACTGGCCTGGTTACATGCACCATTAATTCTAAGCTTAAGAGAATTGTGGCATTTAAAGCCAGCACCTGAAAGCAAATAAAATGAATAGTGACAGTGAATTCAATCTTACACAGCATATGGCACAAAAATCGGGAAACATGAGACTAACACAAGAAACTAAGTTTATACATTGGTTCAAAACTGTACAAGATGGTTTAAACAAGGACTCCAACTTCTTGTGCTGGTACGATGGGTTTTAAATGCCACAGTTCTTTTAATTTTAATTTTTCTATTGTTTCATTCATTTTTGTGCCATATGCTGTGTAAGATTGAATTCACTGTCACTATTCATTTTATTTGCTTTCAGGTGCTGGCTTTAAATGCCACAATTCTCTTAAGCTTAGAATTAATGGTGCATGTAACCAGGCCAGTTACCATTTGAATTCGGAATTTACGATGTCTCTTCATCACCAGAGTCTGCTTTATGTCATGTTGAGGATTCTATTGATCTTATCAATTTAGATAGGATGCCTGGGAAAGCCTCCTCAGTAACAGTTAAGGTATCTAATTACATTTATGTTTGCTAAAGAATGTTTCTCCTCTGTATGTCAGTGTATATAAGCTGTGTTTTTCAGTTCTGGTCAGGAACCAGTCCGACGAAGGCTTTTTATAAGTCGAAAGCTCACTGTTTATCCTTCTCTAAGTTAGCCAATAAATGGTATCATCCTGATTCAAAACTTCTTACATGGTCATTGAGTGACTGTATGTCAAGGTTAGAAACAGCCAAAAACAACTAACTTTTTATGTGGGAAAATATAAACTGCAACCATTCTTACACTGTTAATGGCAGGGTTCTCAAACTTGACACAGTTGGTCACTGGTTGATTGGGATTAATATTCAGAAAAGTGGGTGGAGCCCATGACAGCCAATCAAAATTAACCTTTTGATTTTCAAGGGGAATATTTAAACTGCTGCCATTCTTACACTGTTAATGGCAGAGGCTTAAAAAATTGCTCCAGTTGGTTATTGGGTGACTGGGGTTCAAATGCACAAAAGGGGTGGAGCCACAAACAGCCAATCATATTTCCATGGTGAATAAACTGCTTCCATTCACACATTTATATACCAGGAACCCGAAAGCTCACAAACTTGGTTGCTGAGTGACTGTATGCTGGGTGACAGTGCTGGCCACTGCTCCACTGCTGGGACTCCGCTCATGTTATCTCTCTCCTATCACCTCTTATACTGTTACTAGCTCTGACCAAACATTTAAAAAAAGTTAATTTATGTCAAAGAGGGGAAAACGCAGTGGGAATTCTAGAGAGATGTAAGAGGGATATGGGGACTGTCATATTTGTTTGCATTTAGTTGTTAATTTGTTGGGCTTACAAATCTACAGTGGGATGAGAAAGTTTGGGCAACCTTGTTAATCGTCATGATTTTCCTGTATAAATCGTTGGTTGTTATGATAAAAAAGTCAGTTAAATATATCATATAGGAGACACACTCAGTGATATTTGAGAAGTGAAATGAAGTTTAATGCATTTAAAGAAAGTGTGCAATAATTGTTTAAATAAAATTAGGCAGGTGCATAAATTTGGGCACTGTTGTCATTTTATTGATTCCAAAACCTTTAGAACTTATTATTGGAACTCAAATTGGCTTGGTAAGCTCAGTGACCCCAGACCTACATACACAGGTGAATCCAGTTATGAGAAAGAGTATTTAAGGGGATCAATTGTAAGTTTCCCTCCTCTTTTAATTTTCTCTAAAGAGTAGCAACATGGGGTTCTCAAAACAACTCTCAAATGATCTACAGACAAAGATTGTTCCCCGTCATGGTTTAGGGGAAGTATACAGAATGCTGTCTCAGAGATTTCAGGTTTAAATACAACAACTGCACACAATTGTAAAATGTATAATGATTTTATTTAAGGACTTATCCCAAAAATTAAAAACAATTGTGTTGCCTGATTGGCCAAAAGGGGGTATAAAGATATACAAATCCACAATATATAAGTTCATGCAAAGTGCCAAACATCGATAGGTATAAACAAGTAGTAACAATTCACTAATGTGATAATCCTAGGATGCTGTCTGCCACTCCAAAATATATCTGCAAACAGCAACTGGGTATATAGAGCAATAACCTATAGGAAAATACACACTTAATAATGTGGAAAGTTGACCTTACCGAGTTAGAGCACAGTCACCCCCAGGTCCAATAGGCAGCACAGACCTCACATGTATCGCACCCTAAGAGATGCTTCTTCGGAGATAAAAACGTGCACAATAGGGAAGCCTTAAATATCCTCCATTATTCGCCGCCGCAAATCCAGCAAGGAGTGTGGAAATATGAGAAATACCATTTTGTCATCTATAGGTTATGTTGTGCATAAGTCAGCGTATCTTGGACTCCTGAGATGTGTATATATATATCCCATATGAGTACAATTGCTTCCCTGACTGTTACCTAGTACATCATATGATACTGTATCAGATATAACAATCTTTTGCTACCATAGTAAGTATTGATACTTACACACGATTCATTTGTATTTTACATGGTTATTCACAGCATTGTGTGCATTGTGCACTTGGTTCACTTAGGTTATGATCGCAGTAAGTACGATCCATTATGTATAGCACATGGCGTCACTTTTACTTATTTTCACCTATTTTTTGCACAATGTTCGCATTCAGTGTTGTCCTGAGTAAGTAGGGACCACTGGTGCAGTTTTAGCACTTTCTCTACTTAATGTAGACACCTGTTGTGGACACCATCATGTTCGTGTGTTTTTTATATTGGTTGCCCTAAGTAAGTATGGGCAATCATATGTTTTCTTGGGATTTTTTACGTACACCAGTGAGGTCCTTGTATGCACTATCACAGTTTTTGTGATTTCATATTCTCTTATAATATGTCCTATCATTTCAGTTTATTTTTAGATCGCACCAGTATCACTTTAATGGAGATTCGTACTGTCACTTTAATCCTTGGACAAGCACTCGCACTTTCACTAATGAAGACACAGACAACGTTGGACCAAGTTTTGTCACAGCAATTCTTAATTAACCACTTTAACCCCGGCGGTACGAATTTCTCCGTCCCTTTTTCCCCCCCTAAAAAACCAGGGACGGAGAAATCCGTACCTTCCGCGCTACCGCCGCTTTCCGCGCTCCCGCCGCTCGTGCGCACGCACCCGCCGCTCGTGCACGCCGCCGCCCGCTCGCCCGGAGATCAATGAACGGGAAAATCCATTCCCGTTCGTTGATCTAAGCCCCCGCAATGATCGGCTGCTTCCTTTAGAAACAGCGCGATCATTGTGATTGTCCCAGCCTCCTACTGCTTCCTGTAAGCGTCCTTCCGGATGCTTACAGGTCGCATGAATACCAACTCACTGTGGCCATCTTGTGGCCAAATAGTAAACTACACCTTAAAGAATTTTACACAGTCAAATACATTTTTTTACACAATAAATTAACTCATTACCTCCCACACTTCCCAATTATTTTTTTTTGTAATTAAAAAAAAAAAAATACAATAAAAAAAAAAAAACATAAATAGTTACCTTAGGGACTGAACTTTTTAAATATTTATGTCAAGGGGATATAACACTGTTACTTTATAAACTAAGGGCTTGTAATTAGGGATGGACGCAAAACTGAAAAAAATGCACCTTTATTTCCAAATAAAATATTGGCGCCAAACATTGTGATAGGGACATAATTTAAACGGTTTTATAACCGGGACAAATGGGCATATACATTTCATGGGTTTTAATTACAGTAGCATGCATTATTTAAAAACTATAATGGCCGAAAACTGAAAAATAATATTGTTTTCCCACATTTTTTCCTATTTTCCCATTAAAACACATTTAGAATAAAATAATTCTTGGCATAATGTCCCACCTAAAGAAAGCCTAATTGGTGGCGAAAAAAACAAGATATAGTTAATTTCATTGCGATAAGTAATAATAAAGTTATAGACGAATAAATGGACGGAGCGCTGAAAGGTGAAAATTGCTCTGGTGTTCAAGGGGTAAAACCCCTCAGGGGTGAAGTGGTTAAGAATATTCACTTTATGAATAGATACAGATATGAATATATTCTAAGTAATTATTGTTTTGCACCTTATAATTGTTGTACAGGAACAGTGGATGAATGCATTATTATATTTTAATCAGTAGAGGTCCTCGGTACTCCTTGATTCTTGCTTTGTTTTTTTAACCTCCCTGGCGGTATGCCACCGTTTTTTTAACCTCCCTGGCGGTATGCCACTGGCTATGCCACCGGGAGGCACCGCTCAGGCCCCGCTGGGCCGATTTGCATAATTTTTTTTTTTTGCTACACGCAGCTAGCACTTTGCTAGCTGCGTGTAGCATCAGATCGCCGCTGCTACCCGCTGATCCGCCGCTATTCCTTGCGCCGCGGCGCCCCCCCCAGACCCCGTGCGCTGCCTGGCCAATCAGTGCCAGGCAGCGCTGTGGGGTGGATGGGAGTCCCCTTTGACGTCGATGACGTCGGTGACGTCATCCCGCCCATCGCCATGGCGACGGGGGAAGCCCTCCAGGAGATCCCATTCTTTGAACGGGATCTCCTGATCTCCGATCGCTGGCGGCGATGGGAGGGGCTGGGGGGATGCCGCTGAGCAGCGGCTATCATGTAGCGAGACTTTGTCTCGCTACATGAAAATTTTTTTTTTAAAAAACACTACTTTGCTGCCCCCTGGCGGATTTTTTTAAACCGCCAGGAGGGTTAATATATGTGTGGCATTCTTTAAATCTTATTTGTCTACTAGAATCAGAATCAGAATCAGAATCAGATTTTATTTCGCCAAGTGCAGCATTTGCCACACTCGGAATTGTTTGTGGTACACATCAGCCTAGAGCATAGTACATCAAAGCATGCAATGACGAGCAGACAAGGACATTAAACGAGGTAGTGCAAAAACATGTGCGGGTCAAAAGAATTAAGGTATGTTAAAGCAAAAAGTACATATTTATTTAGGCCTGGGTCCCAGATGAGCTATTTAGTTATTCTGTGTGTGAGAATTGAGTTCAGAAGGCACACTGCTTGGGGGAAAAAGGAGTTCCTGTGCCTGGAGGTTTTGGTGGAAATAGCCCTGTAACGGTATTCTGAGCGCATGCGGTTGAAGAAGCGGCTGCCGGGATGGAGCCGGTCATTCATGATCCTGTCTGCCCTTGTTCTCAGTCTGGATGCGTGGAGGAGGTCCAGAGGTGGCAGGGGGGAACCAATGATTTTTTTATTACTCTTTTATTACTCTTTGCAGTCTGTACCGGTCGCTAGACGTGGCTCCACCATACCACACAATGATAGAGGAGCACAGGATTGACTCTATGGTGGCAGTGTAGAAGCTAGACAGCAGCTCCTACGGCATACCAAACTTCCTGAGTTGTCTTAGGAAGAACAGCCGTTGCTGCGCCTTCTTTTGGCATTTGGTGGTGTTTACACTCCATCTCAAGTCGTTGGTGATAGTAGTGCCCAGAAACCGAACGCTAGATACTCTGGTGACTTCCGTGCCTTCGATGAGTACCGGGCTGAGTGGGGGGGGGGGCATTTCCTGAAGTCGATAACCAACTCGACAGTCTTAGCAGCGTTTAGGACGAGCATGTTGTCCTTGCACCAGTTGCAGATCCGCTCGATCTCGCTGCGGTAGGTACGCTCGTCCTCCTCACTGATGAGACCAAGGATGGTGGTGTCGTCCGCAAATTTAATTACCTTAACGCAGTCGGCAGTGGGGGTGCATCTGTTTGTATACAGGGAAAACAGGATCGGAGACAGTACACAGCCTTGGGGGGCGCCAGTATTTGTGGTCCTCAATTTGGAGAGGCAGCTGCCAAGTTAAACCTGTTGTGTCCTGTTTGTGAGGAAGTCCTTGATCCAGTTGCAGAGATTTACGTCAAGCCCTATTTGCGCTAAGTTGTTATACAGGATGTTCGGGCAGATCGTATTGAAAGCAGAGCTAAAATCCAGGAAAAGGATCCTGGCGTAGGTGTTGGGTCTATCCAGATGTTCCATAATGTATGCCAGACTGATGTTGATGGCATCCTCTATGGACCTGTTTGCCCTGTATGCAAACTGAAGTGGATCTAGGAGAGCGTTGGTGGAGTTTTTCAGATGGGTAAGGACTAGTTTTTTAAAGATCTTCATGACAGTTGAGGTAAGGGCCACAGGTCTGTAGTTGTTGAGATCCGTAGCACCTGGTTTTTTAGGTACCGGTATGATAGTGGACCTTTTAAAGCAGGAGGGTACTAGATGGCAATATATTTAGATATCTTTCAACATGTTTATATTTCATGATCATGCTTTCAAAGTTATTATATTTGATAAATAGATTATATATACTTTTTGTATTTTGCACACTTGTGCTTTAATAATGTGGTTATTTGGCCAGCCGCTGAGTGCACAGCATATCATTCCCATACACTTTATGTTCGGGCCAGCGCCGCCTGCGTCATGCGTCATTACGTACGCATGACGCGTGCTAGCGCCGCTTGCGTCATGCGTCATTACGTATGCGTGACGCGGAAGGAGGTGTGGCCACACTCCTTGCTGGATTTGCGGCGGCGAATAATGGAGGATATTTAAGGCTTCCCTATTGTGCACGTTTTTATCTCCGAAGAAGCATCTCTTAGGGTGCGATACATGTGAGATCTGTGCTGCCTATTGGACCTGGGGGTGACTGTGCTCTAACTCGGTAAGGTCAACTTTCCACATTATTAAGTGTGTATTTTCCTATAGGTTATTGCTCTATATACCCAGTTGCTGTTTGCAGATATATTTTGGAGTGGCAGACAGCATCCTAGGATTATCACATTAGTGAATTGTTACAACTTGTTTATACCTATCGATGTTTGGCACTTTGCATGAACTTATATATTTGTGGATTTGTATATCTTTATACCCCCTTTTGGCCAATCAGGCAACACAATTGTTTTTAATTTTTGGGATAAGTCCTTAAATAAAATCATTATACATTTTACAATTGTGTGCAGTTGTTGTATTTAAACCATGGACTACTTTTTTGTTGTTTAATAGTGTTTATTATTTGGTCCAGAGATATGGATTTTGTAGTGCTCTGTCTTTTTGTAGTACATCAGAGATTTCAGGTGTCTGTTTCCACTGTTAGGAACATATTGAAGAAATAGAAGACCACAGGCTCAGTTCAAGTTAAGGCTCGAAGTGGCAGACCAAGAAAAATCTCGGATAAACAGAAGCGATAAATGGTGAGAACAGTCAGAGTCAACCCACAGACCAGCACCAAAGACCTACAACATCATCTTGCTGCAGATGGAGTCACTGTGCATCGTTCAACCATTCGGCGCACTTTACACAAGGAGATGCTGTATGTAAGAGTGATGCAGAGGAAGCCTTTTCTCCGCCCACAGCACAAACAGAGCCACTTGAGGTATGCTAAAGCACATTTGAACAAGCCAGCTTCATTTTGAAATAATGTGCTATGGACTGATGAAACTAAAATTGAGTTATTTGGGCATAACAAGGGGCATTATGCGTGGAGGAAAAACAGCACAGCATTCCAAGAAAAACACCTGTTACCTACAGTAAAGTATGGTGGTAGTTCCATCATGCTGTTGGGCTGTGTGGCCAGTGCAGAGACTGGTAATCTTGTCAAAGTTGAGGGACACATGGATTCCACTCAGTATCAGCAGATTCTGCAGACCAATGTCCAGGAATCAGTGACAAAGCTAAAGCTGCACCAGTCCCGGATCTTTCAACAAGACAACGACCCTAAACACTGCTCAAAATCCACTAAGGCATTCATGCAGAGGAACAAGTACAATGTTCTGGAATGGTAATCTCAGTCCCCAGACCTGTATATGATTGAAAATCTGTGGTGTGAGTTAAAGAGAACCGGAGGTGCGTTCTAAGAATCCTAATTGCACACAGAGGCTGGGTCTGCATATAATGCCCAGCCTCTGTTGCTATACAGTTCCCCCCACAGGCCCCCCTGCGCTCTGCTTGCCCCCATACATCATATGCCGTGCTAAGCGTCACGCAGCGTGTCGACAGCCAGCTGTTTATGTCTGTACTGTCATTCTCGCCGCTCCCCCGCCTCCTCTATGTCGCTGCTCCCCGCCCGTGACCCTCCCCTCCCCGCTAATTGGAGGGAAGGGACACGGGCATGGGCGTCCGCACATATGGCAAAACCGGGCATCTGCCCGAGCCTGGCCGCCCGCTGCCCCCCCCTGGCCGCGTGCCCGTGCAGCCAGCAGGAGGGGAACACGCAGAGAAGAGAGAGAGCACTATGGGCACAGTGGGGAAGGGCGGACGTCTCCCCCCCCTTCCCTCACCTTAGGGGTCTCTCTCTCCCTCGCTGTCCCCTCCGGAATGAAGTGTGCAGCGGCTGGCAGCGGTGGGCGGAACTTACCTCCTCTCGCTCCTGCGCCGGAAGTTCTGGTGCCGCACTCTGGTCTGGATCAGGCCAGAGTAGCGGCTAATCCATCCGGCGCGTGCGACGAGAGGAGGTAAGTTCCGCCCACCGCTGCCAGCTGCTGCACACTTCATTCCGGACTCCGGAGGGGAGAGCGAGAGAGGGAGGGAGAGCCCCCTAAGGTGAGTGCCCATAGCTCTCCCTCTTCTCTCCGCTGCTCCCCTCCTCCTGCACACATGGCCACATATCCCCCTGGCTACATATACCGGGACATATACCCCTGCCTACATATACTGGGACATATACCCCTGCCTACATATACTGGGACATATACCCCTGCCTACATATACTGTCTGGGACATATACCCCTGCCTACATATACTGTCTGGGACAAATACCCCTGCCTACATATACTGTCTGGGACATATACCCCTGCCTACATATACTGGGACATATACCCCTGCCTACATATACCCCTGCCTACATATACTGTCTGGGACATATACCCCTGCCTACATATACTGTCTGGGACATATACCCCTGCCTACATATACTGGGACATATACCCCTGCCTACATATACTGGGACATATACCCCTGCCTACATATACTGTCTGGGACATATACCCCTGCCTACATATACTGTCTGGGACATATACCCCTGCCTACATATACTGTCTGGGACATATACCCCTGCCTACATATACTGTCTGGGACATATACCCCTGCCTACATATACCCCTGCCTACATATACTGTCTGGGACATATACCCCTGCCTACATATACTGGGACATATACCCCTGCCTACATATACTGGGACATATACCCCTGCCTACATATACTGGGACATATACACCTGCCTACATATACTGGGACATATACCCCTTGCCTACATATACTGGGACATATACCCCTGCCTACATATACTGGGACATATACCCCCGCCTACATATACTGGGACATATACCCCTGGCTACATATACTGGGACATATACCCCTGCCTACATATACTGGGACATATCCCCCTGGCTACATATACTGGGACATATACCCCCTGCCTACATATACTGGGACATATACCCTTGCCTACATATACTGGGCACATATACCCCTGGCTACCTGTTCTGGGGACATCTCTACCCCTGGCTACCAGTTCTGGGGACATCTATACCGCTGGCCACCTATTCTGGGGACACCTATAGACCTGGGGCTACCTATTTTTGGGGAACCACTGCTGTCAGATTGAGTGTATTTTGGGGAACTGCTGCCAGGTGAGAGGTGTCTACATATTAAGGGGGCATTCTGCCTATTTATGTGAAAAGCTGTCTATTTATGTGCCTCATGACTGCTGAATTTGTCTTGTTGCGGGCCTCATGGTTACTGACTTTGTCTTGTTGGGGGCCTCATGATTTGTTGGGGGCCTCAAGATTGCTGAATTTGTCTTGTTGGGGGCCTCATGATTGCTGAATTTGTCTTGTTGGGGGCCTCATGATTGCTGAATTTGTCTTGTTGGGGGCCTCATGATTGCTGAGTTGGTCATGTTGGGGGCCTCATGATTGCTGAATTTGTCTTGATGGGGGGGGCCTCATGATTGCTGAATTTGTCTTGTTGGGGGTCACATGATTGCTAACTGCGAGACTATGGAAAAAGCTGAATCATCATCATATGAGACAATAGCATTAAACCTACTTTTTCTGCTTTTTAAAACAGAAAATGAAACTGGGAGGTTCTAAAAAAAATGAATAATTTTTTTCAGGAGTACGATGGATGAAATTGTTTATCTTCACAGTTTATTTTCAACTTAATTTTCCATAATGTTCATGTATGAGTTAAAACGTTTGTATTTAGTTTAAATTGCTGTTGGCACTTTGTGATAGTAAAGTGACTTTGCAGTTTGGACACTCGACCTCCAAAAGGTTCGCCACCACTGTCCTAATCTAATGTCCCACCATTGCTTAGTTCATGTAAACTTGTCTCCACCCACGACCACACCCACATTCTGGTTCATGACCACACCCATTTTTCGGCGCGGCGCGCTACGCGCGCCGCATGACGTAGCTCCATTTTTTAACACCAGCCCAAATTTTTAACTCCCCACTTTTTGCCCCCCCCTGGAAAATTTTCTGCGGACGCCCATGGACACGGGTAGGGAGTGGCGACATAAAGGAGGCCGGGGAGCGGCAAGAATGACAGTACAGACATAAACAGCCGGCTGTCGACACGCTGCGTGACACTTAGCACGGCATATGATGTATGGGGGCAAGCAGAGCGCAGGGGGGCCTGTGGGGGGAACAGTATAGCAACAGAGGCTGGGCATTATATGCAGACTGAGCCTCTGTGTGCAATTAGGATTCTTAGAACCCACCTCGGGTTCTCTTTAAAGAGAACTGTCCGTGCTCGGAAGCCATCAAACCTGAATGAACTAGAGATGTATTGTAAAGTGGAATGGTCTAAATACCTTCAAGCAGAATCCAGACTCTGATTGGAACCTACAGGAAGAGTTTCGAGGCTGTAATTTCTGCAAAAGGAGGGACTACTAAATACTGATTTCATTTCTGTTTTGTGGTGCCCAAAGTTATGCACCTGCCTAATTTTGTTTAAACAATTATTGCGCACTTTCTGTAAATCCAATAAACTGTCTCCTATATGATATATTTAACCACTTCACCACTGAGGGGTTTTACCCCTTGAACACCAGAGCAATTTTCACCTTTCAGCGCTCCTTCCATTCATCTATAACTTTATTATTACTTATCGCAATGAAATGAACTATATCTTGTTTTTTTCGCCACCAATTAGGCTTTCTTTAGGTGGGACATTATGCTAAGAATTACTTTATTCTAAATGTGTTTTAATGGGAAAATAGGAAAAAATGTGGGAAAAATTATTATTTTTCAGTTTTCGGCCATTATAGTTTTTAAATAATGCATGCTACTGTAATTAAAACCCATGAAATGTATTTGCCAATTTGTACCGGTTATAAAACCGTTTAAATTATGTCCCTATCACAATGTTTGGCGCCAATATTTTATTTGGAAATAAAGGTGCATTTTTTTCAGTTTTGCGTCCATCCCTAATTACAAGCCCGTAGTTTATAAAGTAACAGTGTTATACCCTCTTGACATAAATATTTAAAAAGTTCAGTCCCTAAGGTAACTATTTATGTTGTTTTTTTTTATTGTATTTTTTTTTTAATTACAAAAAAAAAAATGGGGAGTGTGGGAGGTAATGAGTTAATTTATTGTGTAAAGCTAATGTATTTGTATATGTAAAATGCTTTAGGGTGTAGTTTTACTATTTGGCCACAAGATGGCCACAGCGAGTTTGTGTTCATGCGACCTGTAAGCGTCCGGAAGGACGCTTACAGGAAGCACTACGAGGCTGGGAAAATCACAATGATCACGCTGTTTCTCATAGAAGCAGCAGATCCCTGCGGGGACTTAGATCAACGAACGGGAATGTATTTTCCCGTTCATTGATCTCCGGGAAAGCGGGCGGCAGCGTGCACGAGCGGCGGGAGAGCGCGCACGAGCGGCGGGAGCGCGGACAGCGGCGGTAGGTACGGATTTCTCCGTCCCTTGGTTTTTTAGGTGTCAAAAATCTCTTTATTTAGCAAAGTTAACAGCATTTATGCAAGAGAATTACACATGCAAACAAGAAAAAGATTACACCTTACAGGGCTCGTAGGCCCCAACAAATAAGCAAAATCAAATACTATATAAAACAGAGGTAAATACAGAGATCAATTTGGACATCAAAAAGAATCAAAATAGTAAAGTGATAGCTATTGTAATGATAGTCAGTTAATGTAGTATGATATGAAGATTCCAGGGTAAATACTCCAGCAGCAGTTATCTGGGTGGTCAAATGCCACCCAGGACCTTTAGGGTTAGTTAGGAATGCAATATCATGGGTGTATACTCAGGGGTGGTTAGTGGTGACTATAAGGTTCTACAGGGCTTAGAGGAGTTAGGGTTGTTAGGTTTCCCAAGAGAGAGAGGAGATAATCAAAGGGATTCTAGATTTGTGAATCAGGTAGGCCCCTAAAAGTTATCCATGGCAACCAAGTTTTCTCAAAATTTTCAAGTTTGTCATCTATTCTAGCGTTGATGCGTTCAGAGACCATAGTTGAGTCTATGTTCCTCATAATGTTTTGAAAAAATAGGAGCGGGGATCTCCATGATGCAGCAATATGGGCCTTAGTAACATTAGCGATATGTTGTGTAAGCCTATGTTCTGGACGGGTCATATGAGAGGGCCTATGACCTAATAGTAAGATACGAGAATCCTTAGGGATAGCCCTACCAAAGATTCTTGTGAGGAGGGTGTTAACTTTGGACCAGAGTTTGTCCACTTTAGGACAGGTCCAGAAGATGTGTGCTATGGATCCGTCTGCGTGGCATCCTCTAAAACATGACTTAGAGTTACTAGGGTCAATTTGATGAAGACGGAGAGGGGTAAAATAAGTCCTGTGAAGAACTCTCAGTGAGACTTCGATATGGGAGCTATAGAGACTACCTTTAGCTAATGTTGTAAAAGATTCTTCCCATTCATCATTGTTCAGCTCAAACCCCAAATCAGTTTCCCATTTAGATATAAAGGGGGGCTTTTCTTCCCAGTTAGGTTGATTTTGTAGTGAGTATAGTAGGGATATTACCCCTTTCTGGAAGGGGTCAGATTTACATGCAACTTCAAAGTGAGTGAAGGGGTTATCTATCCTATGAGGTAGGAAAGTGCGTAGGTAGTGTAGAATCTGATGAAGTCGGAAGTGCTCTGAAGGTGGGATATTATATTTAGAGATCAGTTGCCTGCTATTGGGTATCTTACCATCTATTAAAAGGTCTTGTAGGGTCTGGATTTGGCGTGAAGACCACCAAATAAAAGCACATTGATTGGTGCCGCTAGGGAAATCAGGGTTATGTAGGATTGAGAGGAGTGGAGGTACCGGAGTTTGAAGTTTAAGAGAGTAACGAACTTTACTCCAAGTAAGGAGGGTATGATATGTCAGAGGGGAGATATTCCTCAGTTTTTTATGACCAGTGGCTGAGGCCCACAGCATACCCTTCCAGGAATAAGGAGAGATCATCAGATCTTCAATCTCCACCCAAGCAGGCGCTTGAACTCCTCCATATATTAGGGGAATTTGAGCCAATTGGGATGCTATAAAGTATTTTTTTAAATGAGGGACCACCTTCGGTTTTATGCAAAAACATACAAGATTTAGGAATGCGTGGTTTCTTGTGGGCCCAGATAAAAGAGAAGATCTTTTTTTGGAGCATTATTAGATCTTTCTGCACAAGAGGGATGGGAAGTACTCTAAAGTAATAAGTTAACTTAGGGAGGAGGGTCATCTTGACCGCAGCTATGCGCCCCGTCCAAGAAAGTAGGTGTGCCAAATGTCTAGGTCTCTGAGCAATCCAGGTATGACCCGTGCATAATTCCACTCATAAAGCTTAGAGTTAGAGTTGCATATATTAACCCCTAGGTATCTGAGGAAGTGTGGGTGGTACTGGAACTTATATGTGGATGAAATTTGCGTAATTTCGCTGTAAGGAATATTACATGAGATCATTTCTGTCTTGTCCACATTAACTTTAAGACCAGACACCTCCTCAAACTTCCTAAGGGCTTGCAATAGGTGTGGAATGGTTGTGGATGGGTTTTGGATTGTCATTAGAATATCATCAGCAAACATGCTAAATTTAGGTTGCAACCTGCCTAAGTCATAGCCCTGGATGCCTGGATCCATACGTAAATGTGAGGCTAGAGGTTCCATGGCGAGTGCGAACAAAGCTGGCGATAGGGGACAACCCTGCCGGGTTCCTCTGAGAATGTTGATTGTTGCAGGAGACTCACATGGCAACTTAAGTGTTGCAGACGGCTGGGAATATATTTGTTCAATCAGGTTATGGAATGCACCCGAGATCCCTAGCGTTCTAGCCGTTGCTAAGAGGAAGGGCCAGGTGAGGCTATCAAAGGCCTTTTCGATATCTAGGCTGAGGACCACTAAAGGTTTTTTATGCATGTTGGCATGTTGAATTAATAATAGTGTGCGTCTGACATTGTCAGAGGCCTGTCGGTTTGGGATGAACCCCACCTGGTCCTTCTTCACCAGTCCAGGCAGAAGTCCATTAAGGCGAGTAGCCATGATTGCAGTAAGTATTTTGTAGTCTTGGTTTAATAACGATATGGGACGGAAGTTTTTAGCTTGCAATAGATCCCTGCCTGGCTTGGGGATAAGAGCAATTTTAGCCTCTAGAAATTCAGGTGGGGGCTTATTAGGTGATTTGGCTAGAAAGTTCAGTGTTCTAGTGAGCGGGGTTATCAATAGATCCTTAAATTTTTTATAGTAGGTCGAGGTGTAGCCGTCCGGGCCAGGAGCCTTGCCTTTCTTGAGAAGTTTGATGGTTTCGAGCACCTCCTCTTCAGAGATTTTAGCGTTGAGGGATTTAACAGCCTCTACAGTCAGTCTAGGAAGGGCACTTTGTCTTAAGTATTTTGTGGTTTCTAATAGGTGGTCGCTATCGGGTTGGTTATATAGTTTAGAGTAGAAAGAGTGAAAGGTTTGATAGATTTTGGAGGGATCACTGGAAATTTGCCCATTACTTAGCTGGATTTTATGTACAGCATTGACCTTTTCCTGTTGCCGTAGTTTTCTGGCTAACCAGGCATCCGGTTTATTAATGTACTTATAATAGCGTGCTTTAGTCCAAATAAGAGCCTTTTCCACATGCCTGGATAGGATAACATCTAGTTGCAACCTAAGATCTGAGATTTGTTTAGAAAGAAATCTGGTAGGGGATTGCTGATTTAATAATATGAGTCTGTGGAGTCTGTGCTCCAGATTAGCTTGTGACTCGGTATTGTTGCGATGGCGGACTTTAGCTGCTTTAATTAAGTGACCCCTAATTACTGCCTTGTGGGCGAGCCAGCAAGTAAGGGGAGAGACGTCCTCTGTATCGTTTTCAGAGAAGTAGCATTGAATTTTTTCAGTTATATCTGATACTATTGTAGGGTCCAGCAGAAGAGATTCATCCAATCTCCAGGTACGTTGGAGTTTCAGGGAGGAGTTTAAATCTATCCCTAGCAACAAAATGTCGTGATCTGACCAAGCAACATGGATGTGTCTAAGGAAGATTAGTGCCCTGATCAGGGTATTTGAGACAATAATATGATCTATCTTGGAGTAGGAGCTGTGAGGCGGAGAGAAATGGGTATACCCTCGCCTGTTAGCGTAAAGTTCTCTCCAGGAGTCTGCTAAGGACGCAGTTTGGAGGGAGGAATTCAGCGAGGCCCTCTGGGATTTAGTCAGCTTATCAGGGGATTTATTGGATTTATCAAGTGAGTCATTCAAGGTTAAGTTGAAATCACCACACCAAATTATTTGTGCATTAAAAGACAGATCAATTTTATTAAAGATAATTTGGAAGGTTCTAAAAGCTAGTTCAGGGGGGGAGTAGCTATTAATAAGATAAAGTTGTTGCCCGTGGAGGACAGCTTTTAATATAATGTATCTACCTTCCTTATCTATAGTTGACTCTGTGATTTCAAGTGGAAGGGAATCGTGGATCAGGACAGCTACACCCCGGCGTTTAGTAGGGGCATTTGATAGATATGATTTTGAGTAATGGCGGGAGAGGTACTGAGGGAAGGATGACGCCGAAAAGTGAGTCTCCTGCAAGCAAATTATATCAGGTTTGTGTTTTTGGTAGTTTAGGAACGCTTTTTTCCTCTTCTGCGGGACATTAAACCCCCTAACGTTATGTGAAAGAATAGTCAAAACCATTGATATAACAATAAACCAATGCTAGGCTAAAGAGCGTAATGTGTGAGACACCATGAGAAATGAGATAGTTAACCCTGCTGGGAGAGAGATGTGGGAGATTACCCTGGATGCAAGAGCAATTAGTGTCTAGGCCAGCCTGTTGCAGAACAGGCCGCACTAGTATGTCACTTAGTGACATAAGGTAAAGCCAGAGGAGGTACATGATCCCCCTTAAGACTTTTTCGGAGGAGCAGCATAACCTGACAGCCAGGGACAGAGACCCATAATAGAGTCAACTTTAGAATCATCGACCTTAACGGGAGGGTGCGGACACATCCCGGGCCCGAGCCAGGACACATATGGTGGCAACAATTCCCAGCCACCGGGGCAGGCCCGCCGCCGGGGGGGGGGGGGGGAAGGAGAGAGCCCGCAAAAGCAAGGAGGGGAGGGGGGGCGGAAACCCCCCCCCCCCCCAGGGCACGCACACACCCCCCCCCCCCCCGGCCCGGGCCAGCCACGCGCCCCAAAACCACGAGTCGGGCCTCCGGCCAATGCCCGCCTCCAACTCCCTCTATTTTGAGCTGGAGGTCACTACACTTGAATAACACAAGAAGAGAACATTAATAACCCATGAGAATTTTAAAGTAGAAAAAATGCAATCCTCGGCCCCACAAACATCCGCAGAAAACGGAGATTCCTTTTTTTTTTTTTTTTTTTTCCCCGCCCATCCCGGGGGCCCACGGAGCGAACCCAGGCCCCGCGGCCAAGGGGCCGCAAGGGGGGGGGGGGCGCGGGGGCACGCCCCGTCCGCAGACGGGACCCGTCCCCCCGCCCCCCCCCCCCCCCCCCAGGGCCCAGGGGCGCCCCGGGGGCCCCTCCATCACAGCAAACATTAACATAGCCCCCACAGTAACAGCTATCACATGCCTGACCGATATAATTTCTTATCGTAGTAAGGGCAAAGTATGCAAAATTCAATAAGACACTTAGTGGGGGGAGCCCTTTAGGACAACTTCAGCATGCATTTCTTATATTTCGTCCTGAGGGGGGCTCAAAGGCTCTCGGGACCAAAAAGTTCGGTGACTCCACTTCAGAAAACAAGCATGTATGCCAGAAATAGCGGGCCCCACGCCCATGGGTGGAGTAATTGTAGAGGCAATTTTTTCCAGCGGAAAACATTGTGATAGGCCTCAAAGCTGGGCCGGGTTTGAGTGCAGTACAAAAGAAGCTTTAATTCGGGAACATAAGTCATTGGATAACAGGGTATAATAAAAGTTAAAGTTAGAGTTGGCAAATTACGTGCTAGGGGACCGGCGAGTCACCTCAGACCATTCTCTTCTAGGTCCTCGCTGCGGCTGTGACTGCGAGGGGGCTTCAGGTGCCTCAACTCGGATGCCGGCTCCTTCGAGTACAGACTTACCCTCTTCCAGGGTTTTGATGGAGTGCAGGCGATTACCCAGAGTAAAGTTCAGAGCAAAGGGGAAGTTCCATCGGTAGCGTATTCTTTCACGGGTGAGTGACAATGTGATCGGTCTGAGCAGCCTTCTCCTTTGCAAAGTTACCGGGGATAAGTCCGCGTAGATATGCACAGATGATGGAACTCCGGGTAAGTCTTCCAGGTCTCTCGCCGCCGCCATAATCTGTTCCTTCATCTCCCCATAATGCAATTTAAGGATAACATCTCGTGGGGTGTTCGGGGTTTTCGGTTTTCCAAGAGCTCTGTGTATGCGGTCGAACCGCCACATTTCCGAGTCCACTTGCGGTAGTAACGCGGAGAAGAGGTTGACGGCTACCTCCTTGAGGGCCTCAAAGGATTCGGGGAGGCCGCGGATGCGGAGGTTAGAGCGCCTGGCTTGATTCTCATACTCCTCGAGTCTGGATTCCGCAGCCTCGACCCTCGTTTCGAGCTCAGAGATACGCCGCTTGTCATCGGTAAGTGCGTCTGCCGCAGAGTCCATGCGGTTCTCGAGAACTCCCACCCTCTGGCCTACCTCATGTAGCTGGGCCGAGATGTCCTTCACTGCTGTGGCTAGCTCATTTTTGAGCATTTTGCCTATATCGGCCAGTAACTCCTGCTTGTCCCAGGGGGGAGATTGTTGGGTATCCCTAGGAGGGGTTCGCAGGGAGCCATCCGTCTGACATTGCTTCGTTTTGGTAGAGGGAGGCGAGGCATTGCGTGAGATCGCGCCATCCGCCATCTTGGAAACGCTCCTCGTGGAGGCCCGAGAGGAGAGAGAAGTTGGCAAAGTCCCCTGTAAGCGTGATTTCTTGCCTTTTGTAGAACGGGTTCCCTTCTGTGTCATATCATGTAAGCCTGGGAGCAGATAGGAGGTCGAACATCTGAGCTAGCTGTAGAAAAGGGTCTCCTAATTCCCGGCCGTCTACGGAGCTCACTCAGGACACATCATGCCTCGTGAGCGCCGTGCATGCGCTCCCTTGGTTTTTTAAGGGTGGAAAAAGGGACGGAGAAATCCGTACTGCGGGGGGTTAAGTGGTTAACTGACATTTTTTATCGTAACAACTAACGATTCATACAGGAAAATCATGACGAATAACAAGGTTGCCCAAACTTTCGCATCCCACTGTATGTATATACTTTGCTATTAAATTGGCTTTACTTATAAACAAAAATACAATTTCAACTGTTAAAAAAAATTGACATGACTTGCACACCCATCTGATTGACAGCGATGACACATCTGTTTAGGATGAGCTCTGGGGTCCTCTGGGGGTTCAGGCTGGAAAAATGACAGAGCAGAACTCCCCAAAGTCAGAGTCAGTGTATATAAAACAAGTTACAGACTCAGTATAGATCTCCCTGAAGAAGAGGCGGTATGACGCAGATCCCTCTACAGAGAACACAGAGAGAAAATGTTCAGCTCTAAGGATCCAGGTAAAATTCACAACAAGACACATCGGCCCTCATGCAATTCACTTTATCTCCAAAGTTTCCTCCTTGAAGATCCATTTTAATCTTCTGTTTTAACTAACCTGTCATAAATCTGCAATTGAAAAATTACTAAAAGGTAGGTGTGAACCAGGGCCGGCACTGCCATAGAGGTAAAGGGAGCAATTGCCCCAGGACCCCTGACCTCTGCGCCACCAGACCCCGTGCCTATCAGCCATTCTCTCCCCCCGCCGCCTCCTGAGGCCCCTGCACATTAGCTATAAAAATGTACTTGTCAGTAGGCTGCGGCTGCACTTTCCGTGCGCTCTCCAGTCACGCTGTCTGCCTCCTATTACACTACCCGGCGTATGTTTGCATATACCAGTGCCACTCCTGCCGACACTGAGTCCTGTTCAGGCAGCCAGTCCTCCTCAGTGGTCTCCTCTGCTCCCTCCTCCTCTTCCCGTGCAAGCAAAAAATGCCACCAGACCCTTTTGAGCGAGTCATTTGTGGTCAGGGCTCAGCCTCCCGGCAGCCGTCCCATCCGCCAGCCATGTCCTCCCAGCTCCTCCCGTACTCCTTTGTGCAGGAGGGGAGCGATTGGCCAATACCCAGCCGCCACTATTCACGCACGGCCATCCCAGCACTGCACTGCTTCGCGATGGCCAACGTGGAGCGTGGGCTGGATCATGCGGTGGGTGAGCGGGTCCATGTGACCATGGACTCCTGGAGCAGCAGGTTCGGGACAGGCCGCTATCTGTCCTTCACGGCGCACTGGGTCAGTTTGGTGGAAGGGGGTGAGGAGAGGATAGCAGCATTGGGCACATCAGCAATCCAGTGGGTGGTGCCACCCCGCAGCAGAGTCAGGGGACTTGCAGCAGGTTCCTCTGATCCGGTTCCACCCTTCCGGCAAACCCGCCGCTACCAAACACCCCTGCCTCAGCAGCAATGTGAAGGCCCACCACTGCCAAGCGCTGCTGGAAATGGTCAGCCTGGGGAAGCACAGACTGACGGCAGACCACGTCCTGGACAAACTCCAAGAGCAGGAGAGGAGTTGGCTGACCCCCAGAGGCCTGAGAGGCGGAGAGGTGGTGTCCGACAATGGGGCCAACCTTGTTGCTGCCATCTACCGGGGAGACCTCACCTTCATCCCCTGTCTGGCCCACGTCCTGAACCTGGTGGTTCAGAAATTTCTGAGCACCTACCAGGTGATGGACACACTTTTGAAAGTGGCTAGGAAAACGGTGGGTCATTTCCGCCACTTGGGTAGTGCCTCAGTGTCCCTGAAAGGCGTGCAGAAGGAGCTGAACCTGCCACAACACCGTCTGATCATAGACGTTCCAACACGGTGGAATTCCACCCTGGCCATGTTGGAACGTCTGGTTGAACAGAGGCAGGCTGTCAACTGATACCTGGCCAAAGCCACCGCGGACGCCACCGTGGACGCCACCGTGTTCTGGACCGGCACCACCCACCTCCTGAACATCATCCTCAATGCTGAGTGGGTAAAAATGCAGCTGGTGTGTTTGATGCTGGCACCCCTCCTGGAGGCCACCGACATGGTCAGCTGGGACCGTGCGTCGCTGTGTGAGTGGGTGCCCCTGGTGTGCATGCTGGACAAGGCCCTCTATGTTCTGCTGGAAGTGGGAGAGGCAGCCTTGATCCAGCAGGAGCAGCAGCCATCTGCACAGTCCACCTCTGTGCGTCAGGAGGAGGAGGTTGAGGACTTGGAGTTGGAGGTACCTTGAAGATGAGGGGGCACAGCCGAGTGCAGCTGCAGTGGTGCGGGGGTGGAGAGAGCAGGAGGAGGCTCAGGAATCAGATGAGGAGGACAGCACTGTCAGCTCTGGGGGTGATGATTATGTGTCAGCAGAGATGGCAGCCCTCTTCCCCATGGCAGCGCACATGCTGCAGTGCCTACACAGTGATCCAAGGGTGAAGCAGATGCATGCTCAGGAGGACATCTGGATCACCCTGATGCTGGACCCATGGCTGAAGGGGAAGCTGCATCATTCCTGCCTGCTGGAGGAGACCCTGTGCGCCGAATGAGGGACTTGCAGCGGTCCCTGGTTCTGCGCTTGGAGAAAGCATTCCTCCAGACTCCCCCCCCCCCTGCTGTCACAGTCCAGCCAGCACAGCAGCAGGTGCCTGTGTCCATCAGCAGCAGGTGTCCAACAAACCTGCTGTCTCGCACAAATGCCACGCCGGTACAGCTGCCGACTGAGGAGGTGCCTGCAGCAGCATTTGGCTAGCCAAGCCAGAACCAGTGCCTGACCTGGATGGTGGAAGACTACATGGGGTCCTACAGTGAGCTTGACAGCGACACCCCTGTGGACCCCTTGGAATACTGGGTCAAGCACCTGGATATTTGGAGCGAGCTGGCGCAGTACGCCCTGGAAGTCCTTGCTTGCCCCCCTTCCAGCGTGCTGACCGAGAGGTGCTTCAGTGCGGCCGGTGGCATGGTCACCGAGAAGCGCTCTTGTCTGTCCACCCAGTCTGTGGACAGTCTGACATTTCTCAAAATAAACCAGGCTTGGGTGGTTGGTGAATTCCTGGCCCCTGTTGTTGGCAAGAGGGGGACATGAAGTGGCTGGAAATCACTATGCCTGCCTTACCACCGTTTACCACCACAACCTCCTGGCTCCATGACTAATAAGCCTGGTTCGAAATTTTTTAACAGCCGTGGTACCAAACATACTAGGTGCCATGGTCTATCTAAATACAATTGCTGTGTATTTTTTTTTTGGAGGTGTCTGGGCTGATAACTGTGCTGTCCGAGTTGTGGGGAGGCCCCAACTGTGGCAGTATGACCGCTTCCTGGAACCTCTCATTTGTAATGTTTTAACTGTGCCGTGGTACCAACACTAGGTGCCATGGTGGTCTATCTAAACACAATTAAACAAATTGCTGTGTAATTTTTGGGAGGTGTCTGGGCTGATAACTGTCATGTCCCAGTTGTGGGGAGGCCCCGACTGCGGCAGTACAACCGCTTCCTGGAACCTCTCCTTTTTAATGTTTTAACTGTGCCATGGTACCACCACTAGGTGCCATGGTGAACTATCGAAACACAATTGCTGTGTAATTTTTTGGAGTTGTCTGGGCTGAAAACTGTCATGTCCCAGTTGTGCTGGATACAATGTGAGCTGCACGACCGCTGTCTGGAACCTAGTCCACTCCTGATGTTAATTTACAGCCATTTTATTTTTTTGTATTTTAAGTCCCCACATCATCTATTAGTGTTTCTCTTTAAAAAATGTTTCTCTTTTAAAAATGTTAATGTAAGGTGTTGGTATGGAGTAAGTCAATGTTAGATGAAGGTGGGGAGAAGTTAGTGTACAGTGTAGGTAAGAAGTAGGTAAGTGTTAGATGTAGGTAGGGAGTAGGTCAGGGTTAGGTATAGGCAGGGCTGAAGCAGAGGCAGAGGCGAGAGCGCTCAGGGTGCAGTGTAGGAGGGGGTGCACAACTCACTCAGCTATCATTCCCCTATTGTGTTTGAAGCAGAGAGAAATAAGGAAATGGGATACATGGCAGTGACTGCAAGCCAGATAACTAAAGATTAAGGAGTTGGTGAGGTTGGGGACCCTGAGGGGCCTCTTAGTCTAACAGCAATCAGTGTGTGATGGCTGGGGGGGAGGGGGGGGAGGGGCGCACTTTGGTGTCTAAGCCTTGGGTGCTGGAGGACCTTGTCCCGGCTCTGGGTGTAGGTAGGGAGTAGGTTAGTGTTAGGTGTAGGTAGGATAGGTAGAGGGAAACTTAGTGTTAGGTGTAGGGAGGTTAGTGTTAGGAGTAGGTAGGGGTAGGTTAATGTTACATGTAGGTACGGGGTAGGTTAGTGTTAGGTGCAGGTAGGGTAGATATGGGGGAGAATAATGTTAGGTCTAGGTAGCGGGGAGGTTAGTGTTAGGTGTAGGTAGTGTAGGTATGGGGAGGTTAATGTTAGCCGTAGATGGGGGGAGGTTAGCATGAGATGACATAAGGTGATAGTGGAATACCCAGGTTACGAATAGTCTACTAGCCACAAAATCTCACGCTCAACTTAAGTCATGGCTCTTTAAATGTGTGCCTTTCACTCCATTGTTTTTAATGTTTTCCTTATTTTATAGTTTTCGGGCACCTAGTAGCAGTTTCAATCTACAATCAAAATCCTTACTTTGTTAGGCTGCCATTGGTTTGGTTACTCTGAGCATTGTTCTTCTAACCATTCTTATGTCTACAAGCCAATTAATTTTTGATGTTGAGGAACAGAAGTAAAGATGGAGAATGGAAATCTGTAATATTTCCCCTGGATGATTTTGACCCTCAGTTAATTTCACCCTGGTCTTGTTTACAACTAGTAGATAAGTTTAAATATTTAGGTGTCTGGGTCCAGTGCTCCCCGGAGAGGTTCCTTGAATTCAATCTACATACAATTTTGGACTCTATTGAGTCTAAACTTAAGAGTTGGGCTTCTCTTCCTCTCAATGTATGTGGAAGAATTTGCATAATTAAAATGATTGTAGCTCCAAAACTCCTATATATCCTCCAAATGGCTCCGACATGGATTCCTAGGGGTACATTCCGACACATCGACTCAGTACTTAACTAAGTTATCTGGGTAAACTCAATTCTCAGGATTTCCTTATCCACATTACAATTACCTACCTCCAATGGAGGGTTGGCGGTGGCAAATTTTTTCTATACTTCCTAGCAGCCCAGTTGGTGCCCATTAGCTACTGGTTGAGCGGCGTTACACGATGCTCCTCATTGGCACTGGAAGCGGACATTGCAACCTCCTATGAATCCTTATGCCGAGCCGTTTACATATATGAAGTTCCCAGTGAGAGTAGGGGAGCATCCCTTATACAAAATACAATCAAAGTCTACAGGGACACGTCTGGGAGTATCTGCTACTACTATATCTCTTAGCTGCCCATTATGGGCTAATAAAAATCTCCCTGAACTGATGTCGGTACCCGATCCGAAATTTTGGACCCAATATAATGTTAAATACCTACACCAACTTTATTTAAAAGGAAAATGTAAGGACTTCTTACGTTTCTGTGAGGAGTTCGGCCTGCCTCGACATGCCCTGGTTAGGTACTTCCGACTTAGACACGCAATGGGAGCTAAGATTGAGTTGTCTGATGCGGACTTAACCCCCTTGGGTCTGGAGAAGTTGCTTTTACAGAAAGATAGAACCAAACAAATCTCCAAACATTACAATTTTCTACTAACTTCTTTGTTCCGCTAGATTTGACATTACGGATGATGACTGGGTGGACTTCGTAGATAGCTACCACAAAACACCCATTGCAGCTTATGATAAACTACAGTAATAGGATTGAAATGGTTCCACCAAGCTTATTTATCCGCAGCTCGTTTAATAAGGATGGGCCCTCTACATGATAGTCATTGTTTCAAATGTGGGCAGGATCGGGCTGATTTTTTACACTGTATCTGGTCCTGCCCTCAAGTCAACAATTATTGGAAGTCAGTAACCCATTTTCTGAGAGACACTCTGGGCCTTCCAGATGTCCATTCATTTAAGGCCTGCATGTGTAATGAGCTTACCTTCTACTGGCAGGTCCCGCGGCGTCTCCGGCGTGGTCGGGGCGAGCGGCGGGACTTCTGCGCTGGAGTCTTCAGGTGGCATCCCCAGCATCCCTCCGGCGGTGTTTTCTGACTTGCGCGTGCGTGGTGCGACCTTTGGGTCGCGCGCGAGTTCAAGTGAGCCTTATAGGTTTAGGAGGAGGGTTAGGGATGACTGCAGGTGATGTCGCTAGGTGACATCACCAAATGGGAGTGGCTACTGTTTGAGTATTTTTGTATTTAAGGCCAGAGCATTCAGTGCTCGCTGGCCTTGATACTAATCAGTTCGCTGGTTCTAGGTCTAGCTAGCTACTTTGAGCTACATTGATATATTGTGTAGACGCACAATATATATATGTACTCCAGTTAGTCAGTCTTTGTTATTTTCATATATATTCTTGTAATATTATTGTAACATCATATTGTTTATTATCTGTGTACCGACCTCTCGCTTGCCTCTTGACCTCGCTCTTGTCTAGTCCTTCTGTACCGCTGCCATCTGATTTACGTTACCGACTTGGCCTGTCCCTGACTTTGGTACTGCCTGATCCTTGCAATACGACTGACATCTGATTTACGTGTATGACTCTGCTCGATTATTGACTACGATTTAGCCTAGCTACTCTGTACCTCGCTATCTCTGACCTGTTCATGACCTCAGCCTGATTTAGACTACGCTTGCTCCATTGTTGTATTTTTACCTATATGCTATCTCATCATCACGCACCAGCATGATAGCATGCTTGGCATGATACAGGATGTTCAAGGTAATCGCTGGAAGAGAGTACTCATTAGAATTTTACTATTCTATTCCAGGAAATCCATTGTCCTTAAGTGGAAAAATAATATTCCACCTAATCTGACTTACTGGAAGAGATTAGTGAACTTGGCACTTCCTCTTTATAAATTAACTTATCAGTCCCGCAACCAACTGAATACATTTTCCAAAATCTGGTCACTATAGGTAGACTCTACGGACACTGTAATTCCAAATCTCGATATCCAGGATCTTGTGATTTGATCTATTAAGTATGCATGAAGCCGACATATCCTTCCATGATGATGTTCTCTATTGAACTTGATCTGATTACTTACTCATTACTAGTCGATAATTGTATGATAATTGCATATATTTTATTTATCTTCTGGAATATGGTCTCACCTTTTTCTGGTGTATCTTGTGCCTTGGATTGCATTATGTTGGGAAATGTTTTTGTTACCTTTTGATATTACGTTTTATGTTTTTAGCCCTTTTTAGAGCTATTTGTTGAAAAAATAAAGATGGAGAATGGCTCTACCATTGGTTCGTTTTTTGAGCTTATTGGATTAGCCGAGCTAGAAGGGCTGGGATATTTTCACTGCCTTCTTTTTAGTGTTATCTATCTGTGTATATTGGTGTTGAACATTATAATTGCATCTGTGGTGTTGGCAGAGCGCAGTCTTCATGAGCCCATGTACGTTCTAATCTGTAATCTGGCCTTCAACAGCATTTTTGGCAGCACCTCCTTTTACCTAGTGTTGCTGAAGGACCTTTGGACCTCCTCTAAGATCATCTCTCAAGGTGGGTGTCTGGCCCAATCTGTGTGTGTCACAGCATATGGTCACTTTGAGATATTGACTTTTACCATCATGGCGTATGATCGGTACTTGGCCGTGTGTCATCCGTTGCATTACATCAACTTAATGTCGAACACCAAGGCCATTAGACTTCTCATGGAGGGTTTGCTGGTCTCTTTCGCCATAGTTTTTGTCGCTTTTGCCTTAACAATGCAACTTTCCTTTTGTGGGACAGAAATTAAGAACATTTTTTGTGATAATATGGCGATTTTCGCCTTGGCTTGCACAAACACTTCTATGAATAGCACATTTGGAGCAGTTGCTACTATCCTACTGCTAAGTTCTACAATATCAATCATTGTCTTCTCATACGGTCGGATTTATATAATCTGCCTCAGGTTGTCTGGAGAGTCACGTCAGAAGGCCTTGCACACTCTCTTCACACACCTGATCAATTTTTCCATCTTCCTTCTTGGGTACATCTTCATTTTTATCCGCTACAGAATGGGCTCCGCCATCTTGCCTGTCCGTGTCCACGTAGGACTTTCACTGCCTTCCTTTTTGATCCCTCCCCTTATAAACCCTTTGGTATTTGGAGTACGAACCAAGGCTCTAAAATCCAAAATAGTTTATCATCTTAAACGGTGGATACATCTAAATTGAGTAAAAGTAGAAGGCTGCGCATCCCTGACCCAATACTGTACAATTGAATTGTTAATCGCTGTGGTGCACACCGCCCCCCCTGGACTGAGATGTACGCCCGCATCCAAACAATGCAATACTGGTCTATGGAGACATTTTAGCTTCCATCATAGTTTTGCATGCAAAAATATAATATACTGGACATCTGCACCTGTGCACCAACGTTGAGGTAAATCTCCAGAGCAGATATCCTAACACTAACTAACCTAAATTAAAAGCAAATGTCTTTACCCTGGGAGCAGCTACGCTAAAATGTGTAACTTACATTTAATACAGACAGCAAAAAACAAAGCAAGCGCTCACCAACATGGGCTGCATCTGAATGACTCATCACCTCATATGCACCGCTTATATAGCTCAAATACACACTCAGCAATCAGACAGATGCAAAACATATGCATGCTAACGCCCATTGTGCTATCCTGTTTTGCATGGTAAGTATTTAGTTATGCATATGTTTTATATACTTACCATGCAAAACAGGATAGCACAATGGGCGTTAGCATGCATATGTTTTGCATCTGTCTGATTGCTGAGTGTGTATTTGAGCTATATAAGCGGTGCATATGAGGTGATGAGTCATTCAGATGCAGCCCATGTTGGTGAGCGCTTGCTTTGTTTTCTGCTGTCTGTATTGAATGTAAGTTACACATTTTAGCATAGCTGCTGCCAGGGTAAAGACATTTGCTTTTAACTTAGGTCAGTTTAGTGTTAGGACATCTGCTATGGAGATTTACCTCAACGTTGGTGCAGATGTCCAGTATAATATATTTTTGCATGCAAAACTATGATGGAAGCTAAAATTTCTCCATAGACCAGTATTGCATTGTTTGGGTGCGGGCGTACATTTCAGTCCAGAGGGGGGCGGTGTGCGCTACAGCGATTAACCATTCAATTGTACAGTATTGGGTCAGGGATGCGCAGCCTTCTACTTTTACTTTGTTTCCATAATTCTGTAACCACCAGGCTAGCAGCGCCCATTGTGCTATCCTGTTTTGCATGGTAAGTATTTAGTTATGCATATGTTTTGCATCTGTCTGATTGCTGAGTGTGTATTTGAGCTATATAAGCGGTGCATATGACGTGATGAGTCATTCAGATGCAGCCCATGTTGGTGAGCGCTTGCTTTGTTTTTTTGCTGTCGATACATCTAAATTGAGTTATTGCACTGGACAAAAGAATACAACTGAATAAAAGCATACAACTTAGCATGACAAAAAAAAAAACAATGTTTAAAGAAAACCTGAAGTACACTTTCTTTCACTTCTTACCATCTGAGGTCCCGGGTTCATTTCCCAGACAAGCGCCACTTGTATTGCTATCCTAGCTCACAGCATTTCAATATTTAAAGGAAGACTATCGATTAACATGTTTTTTTAACCTGGGATAGAGAGAGTTCCTGAAGTGCTGGTATATAATGATGTATACACTTGCTTATCTCTTTAGTTTACGGTATCAAATTCCTTTCACTCTTAACTGACAACAAGTCTGCTCTAATCTGATGGCAGTGTGAACCATGAGGGGAGGGGGAATTACCTCACAGAGCATCTGTTAACCCTGTGTGTGTGTGAGAAAGCTTTCAACAGCTGCTTGTGTTCTGTGTCTCTGACTGAAGTATCTGAAGAGAGCAGAGGAAATGTAACTTGTTATTGTAACGATTGGTGTCAGCACACAGAGAGAATCTGATTATTGGTGATCTGCAGTATCACCAACAATACAGAAGTATACCTGATTATTGATGATCTGCAGAATCACCAATAATCTAAGTATTACTAACCTCTAGACACCTAATAAAGTGTAAGTGTTTGGAGCAACAGTAGAGTATCTCCCATGGGGGGGGAGACACAGATGACTTTGAGCAGAGACCACCTGAGGAGCAGGTAGTCCTTGGCTATGTGGGAACTATCTCCTAAGAGAGGGGATGGAGATATTCTGGCAGCCAGTAATTCCCTGGAAAACTGGGAATCAGCCTGTACTGCAGCCAGGAGACTCCTAAGGGATAGAGCCCCTGGCTGTACTGCAGGAAGGACTCTCTAAGGAACAGGAGATCCCTGCAGTTAACTGACACTTGGTGGAATAGTGTCACAGGTAGTACAGACAGACTGAACACTCAAGGAGTGAGTGACAGCCAGCAAGGTCGGACAGGCCAGGTTGGCAACACACGAGCATAGAAGGTACAGAGACAGTAGACTGATTCGGTAACCGGGTACAGGCAGGGTTTGCCAACAAGTAGGCAGATATGCAGAGGTACCGAATCAGAAAGCAGGAGAGAGGTCAACAGAGCTTATGGTCATAGCAGATATAGACAGAGTCCTAGTCTGGGGTGTGAGGTCCGTGGTATCAACACCCAGGAACTGGTCTAAGGTATAACACAGCAATGACACAGTAATCCTAAGCTTGGGTGTGAGGTCCTTGGTCACAACACCCCGGAACTGGTCTAAAGTATAACACAGAAATGACACAGTAATCCTAAGCTTGGGTGTGAGGTCCTTGGTCACAACACCCTGGAACTGGTCTAAAGTATAACACAGAAATGACACAGTAATCCTAAGCTTGGGTGTGAGGTATTTGGTCACAACACCCCAGAACTGGTCTAAAGTATAACACAAGCGTAATCTGGCTAAGTGTGATATCTCAGGTCCACCTGGTTCTAACACACTGTGGGATCTGACTATGGTCTGAGTGCTCACACGTATGTATTCGCAACGGCAGACAACTTGAGACTGACCAGCGAGATCTATATATAGTGCAGCGCTCCTCAGCGCCACCCAGCGCCACTCAGCCAATGACAGCCTGCGCTGGGATCAGCTGACCAACCTGATCAGCTGATCCCTCTTCTCTTGGCATAAAGGTCCTGCCTCCCCGCGCGCTCTCCATCTGTGTGCACTAGAAGGCTCAGACAAACCAGACGCATGCTGCTGTGCGGAAACCGCCAGTCTGAACGCGGAGACAGCCGCCCCGACGCCAGAACGCGCGGCGGCTTCTCCGCAATCCATTACAGTTATAAACATTTGGAAGCGTCTGTGACACCACAGCTTTTCATACTTGTTTTGCTTTCAGAGAAAAATACTCTGTAGTCTGATATGCAAAAAAACAACACTGGCTGTGCATTGATCCAGACACCCCTTTTGAGAATGATTTGTTCCAATAGAGCTAAATCCTACACACAATGAAATAAAGCATTTGCGTCTGATATTTAACATGAAAAATGTATACACAGCTACTTAGACATTAATTGTACATTGTCATTTTAGACAGTGGTTTGATAGTGTCCCTTTAAATTTGTTAAAAACTAGCAGTAAAAATTGAGGAAATTAGTAGTTTTCTTATGGTTCCAGTTAAGGATTTAATAAACTATGCAAAGATTGGTTACAAAAAATGGCAAAGGAATAATTAACACAACAACAACCCAAGAAAACATACAGTATAACTAACTAACCAACTGTATTCACTATGCTACATATATCTACTTTTTACAAAAGAATCACTTAGCTGAGATATTCAAGAAGCAGTCACAAGAAGCAGTCATTGGGGGAGATTTTTCAACGCATTACCGACAGGGTTTTTTTCTTAACCTGTTCTAACCAGCAGGGAGAACAGATCAGAATCAGAATCATTTTTATTATCGCCAAGCATGACTGGGTCATGCCCGGAATTGGGTGTGGCACAGAGCAGGGCTAAAGGAACAGTAAGGAAACACCATGGAGATTACAGAAAACCGCATGGTAGTGTGCAATCAACAAATACAATACCATACAGCAATTTCATAACAAAAAAAAAAAGCATTTACACATAGAAATAAATATGGCGTTCTGCAATGTAGACAAGCTTAAGACCATTCCAGCCGGTAGAGGGAAAATGACTTAAGGAGAGGGGGATGGGAGTGAGTCAAGAGAGTTCAGTGATGTGACCGCGCTGAGGGGAAGAAGCTGTTTCTGTTCCTTGAGGTTCCGATATAGATGGACCGATGGACTGATATCTCAGGCCTGAACGGAGCGGGAGCCCGGGTGTGAGGGATCGTTTGTGATCCGCAAGGCTCTGGAGCGCAGTCTGGTGTCATAGAGGAGGTCCAGAGGGGGCTGTGGTTTACCGATGATTTTCTCAGCTGATCTGGTGACCCTCTGTAGTTTGTGTCTGTCACTGGCGGAGGAGCCAGCGTAGCAGACCAGGATAGAGAAACAGAGGACAGATTCGATTGTGGCCGAGTAAAAGCTTGTCAGAAGTTTCTGGTCCATACCGAACTTCTTCAGTTGGCAGAGGAAGAATAGTCTCTGCTGAGCTTTCCTCTGGGTGGAGGTAGTGTTGGCCTTCTACCTCAGGTCGTTGGAGATGGTTGTGCCCAGGAGACGAGCGCAGGGGACTCGTGCGACTTCCATGCCTTCTATATATAAATTGAGGGTGGAGTGGGGGCACGCTTTCTAAAGTTAATGATAATCTCAACAGTTTTTGCGGTGTTGAGGACCAGCCCGTTCTCTCTACACCAGTTGCAAATTCTTCCGACCTGATGGCAGTATGCCTCCTCATCGTTATTGGTGATGAGGCCAACAATGGTGATGTCGTCAGCAAATTTGATAACTTTGATGGAGCTATCTGTGGATCTGCAGTTGTTTGGATACAGAGAGAACAGGATCGGTGACAGGATGCAGCCTTGGGGGACCCCTGTGTTGGTGGTCTTTGGTTGAGAGAGGATAGTACCTAGCTTGACGACCTGGGATCTGTTTGTGAGGAAGTCAGTGATCCACAGGCGCAGGGTGGGGTGGACTTTGAGCGTAGCAAGGTTCGCGTGAAGTATTTGTGGGCTGAAGTCGAGGAGGAGGATCCTGGCGTATGAGTTTGGTCTATCCAGGTGCTCGTGGACTGACTCCAGGAAGATGGTAATGGCGTCATCAGTGGACCTGTTGGCTCTGTACGCAAATTGGAGTGGGTCCAGCAGGGGCTCTGTTGAGACTTTTAGGAGGGGCTTAACCATGCTTTCAAAAGTTTTCATGATGACAGATGTGAGAGCCACAGGTCTGAAGTTGTTGATGTTGGTTACTCCCTGCTTTTTGGGGACAGGGATGATGGTCGACCTCTTAAAGCATGCAGGGACTTTGCCTTCCTGAAGGGATCTGGTGAAGACAGAGGAGAGAATAGGAGCTAGTTGTTGTGCACAGGTCTTCAGGCATGCTGGTGACACTCTGCCTGGGCCTGAGGCTTTCCTAGCATTTAGCCTTGACAGGTGCTGCAGAGTGTCACCCTCGTTCACAGCCAGAGAGGGTGAGCTTGGACAGGGAACAGATAGGGTGGAGGAGGGAGCAGACGCTGCTGGGTTCTCAAATCTGCAGTAAAAGTCACTGAGGTTCTCTGCGAGCTCAGAACTGGAAGTTGCATGTTGAGGGGAAAGCTTATAGTTGGTGGCGGCCTTGAGCCCTTTCCAGACAACTCGTGAGTCATTGGAGGAAAGGTTCTGCTTCAGCTTTCCTGCGTAGGTCTTTTGGGAAGCAGCTATAATCCTAGTGAGGCAAATTATTATTATTTAGTATTTATATAGCGTCGCCATCTTCCGCAGATGCATATATCCCTGCATCATATGGGTATCACTTGCGCTATGTGACACTATGTGGCATATTCCACTGAATTGTCCAAACTAAGTCTATCTGCCGTTCCTCTCTCGGTGAGTTGTTCCAGCGCTGTACCCCGTTCAAATTTGCCGCTACCAGAAGCCCTCAGAAACACTTGTGTCCTTGAGTACTTCCAAAGACAGGCAGCCCTGTAATACGCCAGCGCACTTTTGTGCATGGGCAGTATGGAGCCACCTGTATTCGGAAGCACTCGGGGACATAAGTGCTTCCGGACCTTTCAGGAATCCCCCCCTTAAAAATCCTGCGTTTGCCCCTGACCACAGTTAAAAAGATTAATTTTTCATCCTCACCAGGCTCTTTGAAAACCAATTATATCTGTAAAGTCTCATTCTCATACTTGGTAAAGTGAACCTGGAGCCTAATTAAAGCAACAGATACTTACCTGAGGAACCTGGTTCCTATAGAGCCTACCTGTTTCTCTCACAGTCCCTTCATTCAAATCTGCTGTGGAAGGCTTCTGAGGCCTTCGGTAGAAAGAGTGCTCCCGAAGACATCCGGCTTTATACTGCGCATGCGCGAGAGAGCGCACTTGTGATGCGCACCTCAAAGCGGCCCATCTTCTGGAGCACCCGGGCTCCCGAAGTCTTCCGATGCCTCCTGCGCCAGAAGCAAGCATTCTGCAACCCATCGGTCAGTGACTGCTAACAGGTGAGACAGAACTGGAACAAGGGGACTGTAGGAGGAACAGGAAGGCTCTATAGCAGTGTTTCCCAACCCTGTTCTCAAGGCCCACCAACAGTGCATGTTTTATATACAGTGGGTTGCAAAAGTATTCGGCCCCCTTGAAGTTTTCCACATTTTGTCATATTACTGCCACAAACATGCATCAATTTTATTGGAATTCCACATGAAAGACCAATACAAAGTGGTGTACATGTGAGAAGTGGAACGAAAATCATACATCATTCCAAACATTTTTTACAAATAAATAACTGCAAAGTGGGGTGTGGTAATTATTCGGCCCCCTGAGTCAATACTTTGGAGAACCACCTTTTGCTGCAATTACAGATGCCAATCTTTTAGGGTATTTCTCTACCAGCTTTGCACATCTAGAGACTGAAATCCTTGCCCATTCTTCTTTGCAAAACAGTTCCAGCTTAGTCAGATTAGATGGACAGCGTTTGTGAACAGCAGTTTTCAGATATTGCCACAGATTCTCGATTGGATTTAGATCTGGACTTTGACTGGGCCATTCTAACACATGGATATGTTTTGTTTTAAACAATTCCATTGTTGCCCTGGCTTTATGTTTAGGGTCATTGTCCTGCTGGAAGGTGAACCTCCGCCCCAGTCTCAAGTCTTTTGCAGTCTCCAACAAGTTTTCTTCCAAGTTTTCCCTGTATTTGGCTCCATCCATCTTCCCATCAACTCTGACCAGCTTCCCTGTCCCTGCTGAAGAGATGCACCCTCCGAGCATGATGCTGCCACCACCATATTTGACAGTGGGGATGGTGTGTTCAGAATGATGTGCAGTTTTCCGCCACACATAGTGTTTTGCATTTTGGCCAAAAAGTTCCATTTTGGTCTCATCTGACCAGAGCACCTTCTTCTACATGGTTGCTGGGGGAGGTTGCTGTGTCCCCCACATTGCTTGTGGCAAACTGCAAACGGGACTTCGTATGCTTTCTGTTAACAATGCCTTTCTTCTTGCCACTCTTCCATAAATTCCAACCTTGTACAGTGCATGACTAATAGTTGTCCTATGGACAGAGCCTCCCACCTGAGCTGTAGATCTCTGCAGCTAGTCCAGAGTCACCATGGGCCTCTTGACTGCATTTCTGATCAGCGCTCTCCTTGTTCGTCCTGTGAGTTTAGGTGGATGGCCTTGTCTTGGTAGGTTTACAGTTGTGCCATACTCCTTCCATTTCTGAATGTTCGCTTGAACAGTGCTCCGGGGGATGGTCAAGGGTTTGGAAATCTTTTTGTAGCCTAAGCCTGCTTTAAATTTCTCAATAACTTGATCCCTGACCTGTAGAGATGTAGCGAACGGTTCGCCTGCAAACGGTTCCAGGTGAACTTTGGGGGTTCGCGTTCGCCTGCACCAGGTGAACTTTTGCGGAAGTTCGATTCGCCCCATAATGCACTATGAGGGTCAACTTTGACCCTCTGCATCACAGTCAGCAGGCACATTGTAGCCATTCAGGCTACACTAAGCCCTGGAGCCCCCCCCCCCCCTTATATAAGGCAGGCTCGCCGGCCATTACACTCACTCGTGTGCCTGCTAGAGACATACTAGGGACAGCTGCTGCAGACTTGTTCTTCTAGGGACAGATTAGTTAGGCTCTTGGCTGCTTATCTTGCTCCTGGCTGATTGTTATTGCTTTTATAGCACCCCTCAATAGCTCTTTTCAGAGCTCATCCTGTACTTTTTTTTTTTTTCTGTGTGTCAAACTGACACTTTTGTTGCATGCACAGCCTTGTAATGGATAGTGTGTGTGCCACTGCCAGCAGCCCAGCACATTCAGTGACTACCTGTGTGTGTGACAGGGAGCTGCACATTGTACTACCCAGTACTGCTTATACTGCAGTACCTGTTGTGTTTACTTAACCCACCTTATCACTGCATCTTACGACCTGTTGTGTTGAGTGAACCCACCTCACTGCATCTAAGTACCTTTACTGTTCAGTGAACCCAGCTCACTGCATCCAACTACCTGTTGTGTTGAGTGAACCCCCCTCACTGCATCTAAGTACCTTTACTGTTCAGTGAACCCAGCTCACTGCATCTTACTACCTGTTGTGTTGAGTGAACCCACCTCACTGCATCTAAGTACCTTTACTGTTCAGTGAACCCAGCTCACTGCATCTTACTACCTGTTGTGTTAAGTGAACCCACCTCACTGCATCTAAGTACCTTTACTGTTCAGTGAACCCAGCTCACTGCATCCTACTACCTGTTGTGTGGAGTGAACCCACTTCACTGCATCTAAGTACCTTTACTGTTCAGTGAACCCAGCTAACTGCATCTTACTACCTGTTGTGTTGAGTGAACCCACCTCACTGCATATACCTAGCATCCACCCGAGATGGACAAAATGGAAAAACCAGGTAGAGGCAGACCCAGAGGAAGGCCACCAGGCACCGGCAGGTCTGTGCGAGGTGGTGTTGCTGTGATTTCGTGTGGACCTGCCCCAAAATACAGTGCTCAGAAGAAGGCACGTGCCATCACTTCCCAAGATCAGGACGTGCTTGACTATTTAACACAGAACACCTCATCTCCTGCAGCCACCAGCGCTACAACAAGCACCACATCTGCTGCATTTGACACTTCGCAGGAGTTATTTGGTGGTGGTGGTGAAATCACTGATTCCCAGCCACTACTGCAACAACAAGAAGAAGGCGCAGGTACACCACCTCACACGTCTGAGTTAGGTGGCGATAGTATGGACGTAACGTGTGAGGAGGGGAATGATGAACCACCTGAAGTTGGTGCAGTTGAGGAGGTGTCTGAGGAAAGTGAAGCTGGCCAGGAGGATTATAATGACGATTATACGGATACCACATATGTTCCCGGTAGAGGAGATGACCAGGGGGACAGTTCAGAGGGGGAGTCAGAGAGGAGTAGGAGGAGACGACTCCATGATACAAGAAGAGGGAGCTCGTCCTCCGAAACAGCTGGGGGCAGTGTCCGGCGCCATGTATTGCCAGCTATGGCCAGCCAACCAACATGCCCTTCAAGGTCAGCTGCTGATGCCACCATAGTGCCATCACCCCAGGGAGGCTCAGCGGTTTGGAAATTTTTTCACGTGTGTGTCTCAGATCGGAGCAAAGCCATCTGTTGTCTCTGCCAGCAAAGAATGAGCCGTGGAAAGGCCAACTCTCACGTAGGGACAAGTGCCCTACGAAGGCACCTGGAGAGAAGGCACAAACAGCTATGGCAAGAACACTTGAGGAAAAGCAGCACCCCTCAAAAGACAAGCCACCCTCCTTCTCCTCTTCCTCCTTCAGGTGCATCGTCTTCATCCACTTTCTCCCTTGCACCTTCACAGCCACCCTCCTCCACACCGCCTCTTCCCTTCAGCGGTTCCTTCTCCTCTGCCCACAGCAGTACCCAGCTGTCCGTGAAGGAAGTATTTGAGCGTAAGAAGCAAATGTCTGCCAGTCACCCTCTTGCCCGGCGTCTGACAGCTGGCGTGGCGGAACTATTAGCTCGCCAGCTATTACCATACAAGCTGGTGGAGTCGGAGGCTTTCCGTAAGTTTGTGGCCATTGGTACACCGCAGTGGAAGATACCAGGCCGCAATTATTTTTCACAAAAGGCCATACCCAAACTGTACCGTGCAGTTGAGAGGCAAGTGGTGTCATCTCTGGCACACAGCGTTGGGTCAAGGGTCCACCTGACCACGGATGCCTGGTCTGCCAAGCACGGGCAGGGCAACTACATTACATACACAGCCCATTGGGTCAACCTGGTGACCGATGGCAGCAAGCAGGGAGTACGTGGCTGCGCAGCGGACCGACTTGTCACACCTCCACGGCTTGCAGGCAGGCCTCCAGCCACCTCCTCTCCACCTGCTACCACCGCTTCGCTGTCGTCATCTTCCTCCTCCTCCTCCTTGGCTGGTGCCGCGATCTCCTCTACAGCCCCAGCACCCCAGGGCCTATGCTGCATGCCAGGTACGACGGTGTCACGCAGTGTTAGACATGTCTTGCCTGAAAGCGGAGAGTCACACTGGAGCAGCTCTCCTGGCTGCTCTTAAAAAACAGGTGGAGCAATGGCTGACCCCGCACAAGCTGGAGATCGGCAACGTGGTGTGTGACAACGGCAGCAATCTCATTGCTGCGTTGAATTTGGGAAAGCTGACACACATACCCTGTATGGCACATGTGCTGAATCTGGTCGTGCAAAGATTTGTGTCCAAGTACCAAGGCTTAGAGGACGTCCTGAAGCAGGCCAGGAAGTTGTGTGGGCATTTCAGGCGCTCTTACAAGGCCATGGCACGCTTTGCTGACATTCAGCGTAGAAACAACTTGCCGGTGAGACACCTGATTTGCGATAGCCCGACTCGCTGGAATTCCACCCTGCTGATGTTCTCTCGCCTGCTAGACCAGGAGAAAGCCGTCACCCAGTACCTGTATCATTACAGTACAAGGGCACAATCTGGGAGGATGGGGATGTTGTGAACTTGCTTGATCGGGTACATGGCGGTAACGGAATACAATATCGGGACGAACGCGACGGAACGCGCTGTCCTTCCTAATGTAAAATGTTCCCCCTGGTGCAGTATACTTTACTTGTCTGTCACTGGCTTTGGGCTCTGTCTACATACATGCACCCCACCTGGTTGTTGCCAGGCATTACGTGGGCGACGTCACACACGTGTCCAAGTATATGTCGGCAATCACATGGGGCGCATGTATGTAGCCACAGCCAGTGACAAACAAGTAAAATATACTGCACCGGGCACTGGGAGGGCAATTTACATTAGAGGGACAGCGTGGAGGCAGTGAGATGGTGGCTGCGGTGTCACACCAAGGCTGACTCCCGAGAGATTTATGCTGAGATCTATCAGGAATTTGCCTGCAGTGTATGGGCAGGCAGCAGATTCGATCAGAGACAAATCTGTCTCTTGGTCGATCTGCCCATACATCTTCTGATGTATGGACACCTTAAAGGGATACTCTGGGGGGTGTTGAAAATAAAAACAGACACTTATCTCGGGCTTCTACCAGCCCCCCTGTAGCTGTAATGTCCCGCGCCGTCCTCCTACGACCCGACGTTCCCCGCCGCCGGTCCCAGTCTAATGTGGCATCTCATCACACTGCGGCTGTACGCGTGCTTGCACCCACACGCGTCATCGGAAGCTTACTGCGCAAGCGCAGTACAAGAAAACTTTGTACTGTGCCTGCGCAGTAAGCTCCCGATGACGCGAGCGGGAGCGCGCATTATTCGTCTTATTGCCCGTTGCCGGCGGCGGGGAACGGCGGATCAGAGGACGACGACGCAGGACATAACAGCTACAAGAGGCTGATAGAAGCCCCAGGTAAGTGTCAGATTTTATTTCTAAACTCCCCCCAGAGAACCCCTTTAAGTTGGTTCCTTTGCTATTGCATGTTGGTCTTCTGAGCACAGTGGTTCACCCAGCTGTTTACAGGATAATGTTTCTATCTTGGAGCACCAGCACTTTTTCTCTTCCTGCAGCAGCCCATTAATGTGTCACCCTAATTATTATAAAGTATTTATACTATGCTGATGTCCTCCATAGCATGTTACAGAGTACATAGTCATGTCACTGACTGTCCTCAGAGGAGCTCACAATCTAATCCTGACATATTCATAGTGTAATGTCCTACCATATTATTATTATGTATTTATATAGCACTGACATCTTCTGCAGCTCTTTACAGAGTACATAGTCATGTCACTGACTGTCCTCAGAGGAGCTCACAATCTAATCCTACCATAGTCATAGTGTAATGTCCTACCATATTGTTATTATGTATTTATATAGCACTGACATCTTCTGCAGCACATTACAGAGTACATAGTCATGTCACTGACTGTCCTCAGAGGAGCTCACAATCTAATCCTACCATAGTCATAGTGTAATGTCCTACCATATTATTATTATGTATTTATATAGCACTGACATCTCCTGCAGCACTGTACAGAGTACATAGTCATGTCACTGACTGTCCTCAGAGGAGCTCACAATCTAATCCTACCATAGTCTAATGTCCTACCATATTATTATTATGTATTTATATAGCACTGACATCTTCTGCAGCACATTACAGAGTACATAGTCATGTCACTGACTGTCCTCAGAGGAGCTCACACTCTAATCCTACCATAGTCATAGTCTAATGTCCAAACCATATTATTATTATGTATTTATATAGCACTGACATCTTCTGCAGCACATTACAGAGTACATAGTCATGTCACTGACTGTCCTCAGAGGAGCTCACACTCTAATCCTACCATAGTCATAGTCTAATGTCCAAACCATATTATTATTATGTATTTATATAGCACTGACATCTCCTGCAGCACATTACAGAGTACATAGTCATGTCACTGACTGTCCTCAGAGGAGCTCACACTCTAATCCTACCATAGTCATAGTGTAATGTCCTACCATATTATTATTATGTATTTATATAGCACTGACATCTTCTGCAGCACATTACAGAGTACATAGTCATGTCACTGACTGTCCTCAGAGGAGCTCACACTCTAATCCTACCATAGTCATAGTCTAATGTCCAACCATATTATTATTATGTATTTATATAGCACTGACATCTTCTGCAGCACATTACAGAGTACATAGTCATGTCACTGACGGTCCTCAGAGGAGCTCACACTCTATTCTTACCATAGTCATAGTCTAATGTCCAAACCGTATTATTATTATTATTATTATTATTATGTATTTATATAGCACTGACCTCTTCGGCAGCACATTACAGAGTCCATAGTCATGTCACTGACTGTCCTCAGAGGAGCTCACACTCTAATCCTGCCATAGTCATAGTGTAATGTCCTACCATATTATTATTATGTATTTATATAGCACTGACATCTTCTGCAGCACATTACAGAGTACATAGTCTTGTCACTGACTGTCCTCAGAGGAGCTCACACTCTAATCCTACCATAGTCATAGTCTAATGTCCTACCATATTATTATTATGTATTTATATAGCACTGACATCTTCTGCAGCACATTACAGAGTACATAGTCATGTCACTGACTGTCCTCAGAGGAGCTCACACTCTAATCCTACCATAGTCATAGTCTAATGTCCAAACCATATTATTATTATGTATTTATATAGCACTGACATCTTCTGCAGCACATTACAGAGTACATAGTCATGTCACTGACTGTCCTCAGAGGAGCTCACACTCTAATCCTACCATAGTCATAGTCTAATGTCCAAACCATATTATTATTATGTATTTATATAGCACTGACATCTCCTGCAGCACATTACAGAGTACATAGTCATGTCACTGACTGTCCTCAGAGGAGCTCACACTCTAATCCTACCATAGTCATAGTGTAATGTCCTACCATATTATTATTATGTATTTATATAGCACTGACATCTTCTGCAGCACATTACAGAGTACATAGTCATGTCACTGACTGTCCTCAGAGGAGCTCACACTCTAATCCTACCATAGTCATAGTCTAATGTCCAACCATATTATTATTATGTATTTATATAGCACTGACATCTTCTGCAGCACATTACAGAGTACATAGTCATGTCACTGACGGTCCTCAGAGGAGCTCACACTCTATTCTTACCATAGTCATAGTCTAATGTCCAAACCGTATTATTATTATTATTATTATTATTATTATTATGTATTTATATAGCACTGACCTCTTCGGCAGCACATTACAGAGTCCATAGTCATGTCACTGACTGTCCTCAGAGGAGCTCACACTCTAATCCTGCCATAGTCATAGTGTAATGTCCTACCATATTATTATTATGTATTTATATAGCACTGACATCTTCTGCAGCACATTACAGAGTACATAGTCTTGTCACTGACTGTCCTCAGAGGAGCTCACACTCTAATCCTACCATAGTCATAGTCTAATGTCCTACCATATTATTATTATGTATTTATATAGCACTGACATCTTCTGCAGCACATTACAGAGTACATAGTCATGTCACTGACTGTCCTCAGAGGAGCTCACACTCTATTCTTACCATAGTCATAGTCTAATGTCCAAACCGTATTATTATTATTATTATTATTATTATTATTATTATGTATTTATATAGCACTGACCTCTTCGGCAGCACATTACAGAGTCCATAGTCATGTCACTGACTTTTCATAGTCAATTTAATCGCCCTAATCATGTGATCATTAACCCTAAACTGATACTTTACTGTATATTTTTCCGATAATCTTATTGTCTAATTCCTAGACTTACCCTAAATGGCCAAAAGGTCTTGTCAATATCCAATATCCTGATCTATTAGTATCTCTAACCTCTCCCTTTCCTACTTCTGATAACCCCCGGTGCTGTTCCCTAAGTGTATAAATGTGCATGTACATGTGTGCATTTATTCATTACCTGTCCTCTTCTATTAGCGCCATAAATGCTACCGGCGCATAGCATGCGGCACGTGTGTGAAGTCACACTCGCTCCACACCAGTGGCGTGTATAGTGCTAATGAAAGAGCGGCGGATTTGGAAGACTAATGGGCACCGCAACACAGGACAGGTAATGTATAAATGCATACATGTACATGCACATTTATACACTATGGCAGATGTGGCACATTTCAGCATGAAATTGATAGTGAATTGGCCTGCGGTGTATGGGCAGCCAACAGATCTCTCTCTTATCAGATTAGAATAGAGAGAGATTTGTGTCTTGGTTGAATCTGCTCATCATCCCTAGGTGTATGGCTACCTTAACTAAGCTAAAGGCTGGTACACAGAACGATATTTCCTGTCAGATCAACAGCTCAGAACAATAATTTCTATCATGTCCAATCTGCACCTGATCAAGAACAGGATCGATTGTAGGATCACTACTTCATAATATCCTGTTCTTGATCGGGAACAAGTCGGACATACCAGAAATTATTGATTTGACCTGTCGATCTGACGGGAAGTAGCATCATGTAGTGTTCCAGACGTAATGTTTTCCCTTAATTGTATCCCTATCCCCATTATCCTAATCCTTATTCTAAACCTATATTGTCCAAAATACCTACATTGCATTGCCCAGGCATCCCCAGGGGGGCGCAAAAATGGTCTTTGTCTCCGGGTGCTGAAAACCCTAGCTACGCCTCTGTGGCCACGATGCGCACCAGTCCAGCATGGCCGTCACTACGCAAACAGCTGTTTGTGGTGCGTTACACAGTGAGTTTGGTGTGTCAGTGTGAAGCAAAACTCTATTTACACTCCTAATTACACTCCCTGATTGATGTATACCCATGCAAGATGTTTGAAAGCACGTTAGGCCTGCAATTTAGCATTCAATGTGATTTCTGCCCTTAAAACGCTGCTTTGCGTCAAATCCAGAATTTTCCCCGGGACTTTGGGCATGTATCCCACTCCGCCATGCCCCCCTCCAGGTGTTAGACCCCTTGAAACATCTTTTCCATCACTTTTGTGGCCAGCATAATTTTTTCTATTTTACAAAGTTTGCATCCCCATTGAAGTCAATTGCGGTTCGCAAACTTTTCCGCGAACCAAATATACCGCAAAGGTTCGCGACATCTCTACTGACCTGTCTTGTGTGTTCTTTGGACTTCACGGTGTTGTTGCTCCCAATATTGTCTTAAGGTGCGTACACACATGTGACTATAGTCGTTTGAAACGATCGTTCCCCGATCGTTTCAAACGACGATCGTTTAAAAAAAAGCTTCTCATGTGTACTTTGTGTTGGTCTTTCATGTGGAATTCCAATAAAATTGATTCATGTTTGTGGCAGCAATATGACAAAATGTGGAAAACTTCAAGGGGGCCGAATACTTTTGCAACCCACTGTAAGTCCACAGAGGTAGTTAATCAGCTCTGCTGAGACACTAATTACCCCACCTGTGCATGCTTGTGGTTTCCTGCAAAACATGTACTGTTGGTGGCCTTGAGGACAAGGTTTGGGAACACTGCTCTATAGGACCCAGAAAACTGGTGTAACTACTGGGGATGCAACCCCATCGGCCGCAGGGGGGCCCGGGTCCCCTCTGGGGCCTGCCAGCCGTGTGCGGGGGAGCGCTGACGCCCTCCTGATTGTGGGACCCCCCAGCCAGGTGTGGAACTGGCCGCAGTGTCTAATAGACGCCGGGCCAGTTCATTCCCCGCAGCCCGCAGTCTCCCAGGAGGCAGAGTGCAGGGCTACGGCAAGATGGCTGCCGAAGCCCTGCACTGGAGACTATTTGTGTCTCCAGTACAGGGCTTCGGGTGCCATCTTGTCATAGCCCTGCACTCTGCCTGTCAGCGCGGGAGATGTGCTGCTGGAGGATCGTCGGGGAGCTGCGCGCCAGATGCCGGGAGAGGAGGAGACTTCTGTCAGGTGAGTGAATTGTTTTTTTTTTTCACAGGTGCATTTTTTTTCTGGTCACTGCTGCCCACATTGCGATTTTCTGGTGTGTGCTGCCCACATTGCGATTTTCTGGTGACTGCTGCCCATATTGCAATTTTCTGGTCACTGCTGCTCACATTGCAATTTGCTGGTGTCTGCTGCCCACATTATGATTTTCTGGTGACTGCTGCCCACGTTGCGATTTTCTGGTGACTGCTGCCCACATTGCGATTTTCTTGTGTCTGCTGCCCACATTATGATTTTCTGGTGACTGCTGCCCACGTTGCGATTTTCTGGTGACTGCTGCCCACATTGCGATTTTCTGGCGTCTGCTGCCCACTTTGCGATTTTCTGGTGTCTGCTGCCCACATTACGATTTTCTGGTCACTGCTGCCCACATTGCGATTTTCTTGTGTCTGCTGCCCACATTACGATAATTTTCTGGTGCCTGCTGTCCACATTACGATCATTTTCTGGTGCCTGCTGCCCGTGTGCGGGGGTGTGCTGACGCCCTCCTGATTGTGGGACCCCCCAGCCAGGTGTGGAACTGTCCACGGCGTCTAATAGACGCCGGGCCAGTTCATTCCCCGCAGCCCGCAGTCTCCCAGGAGGCAGAGTGCAGGGCTACGGCAAGATGGCTGCCGAAGCCCTGCACTGGAGACTATTTGTGTCTCCAATACAGGGCTTCGGGTGCCATCTTGTCATAGCCCTGCACTCTGCCTGTCAGCGCGGGAGATGTGCTGCTGGAGGATCGTCGGGGAGCTGCGCGCCAGATGCCGGGAGAGGAGGAGACTTCTGTCAGGTGAGTGAATTGTTTTTTTTTTTCACAGGTGCATTTTTTTTCTGGTCACTCTGCCCACATTGCGATTTTCTGGTGTGTGCTACCCACATTGCGATTTTCTGTTGTCTGCTGCCCACATTGCGATTTTCTGGTGACTGTTGTCCACATTGCGATTTCTTTGGTGCCTGCTGCCCACATTGCGATTTTCTGGTGTCTGCTACCCACATTACGATTTTCTGATGACTGCTGCCCACATTACGATTTTCTGGTGACTGCTGCCCATATTACGATTATTTTCTGATGACTGCTGCCCACTTTGAAATGCTGCTCAATTTATGATCAATTTCTGGTGAAATGCTGCCCATTTTACAATTCATTTCTGGTGAAACATTGCTGCATTAGGATTATTTCATGGTGAAACACTGCCCCATTACGTTTATTTGATGCCTATGGGGGGGGCAGGCCCATCCTCATTTTCGCAGAGGAGCCCAGTGATTTCTAGTTACGCCCCTGACCCAGAACCTTCTCTCTCCTTAGGTAAGTATGTTTTTGTTTTTTTATTTGGATTAGGCTTCAGGTTTACGTTAAGCCTCTGAAGAAGAAGGCAGGAGCCGCGAAACTTACGTTAGGCTCTACTGGAAGTTCTGTGGTTCAACAATAATCTATAAAAGCAGTTTATTTACATTTTAGGTATAAATACCTAATTGAAAATGGGTATTGATATTCACATTGTATATTGTGCAACATTTGGTCAGATTTTTTCAGTGTCTAGTCAGCCTTGAACAGGATTACGGCCAATCTGACACTCCATCCACTCTCATTGGGCCTGATTCACAAAGCGGTGCTAACAGTTAGCACCCTGGTGAAAAGCCCTTTATCACGCCTAAACTCAGTTTAGGCATGATAAGTTTAGGTGTGATACGTTTTTAGGCGTGATAAGTTTAAGCACCAACTGGGTTAGCACAGCAGTACACAGCTGATCAAAAGTTTTGCGCTAGCAAAGTCTGGTGCACTTTGCATAGAGTTTAATGGCGCTGCTTTGCGTGCGGGACTTTGCATGTGATCTAAACTTATCTAAACTTAGCATGCTTAAACTTAGCATGCCTAAACTTATCATGCCTAAACTTATCATGCCTAAACTGAGTTTAGGCATGATAAAAATGGTTATCACGCCTAAAGTCTCTAACTGGGTTAGCACCGCTTTGTGAATCGAGCCCATTGTCTTCTACTAATGAGCTCATAAGGTGAGGTGTATTCTTTGATCAAATAACATCAGATTTTACAACACAATGGGCTTGATTCACAAAAGAGTGCTAACTGTTAGCATGGCCGTTTTCGCGTGAATTTTCGCAATACGCGCGATCGTTAATTTTCATGCGAAATCAATATCGTTTTCGTGCAAAAATTTGTGTTTGGGCGCGAAACCGTTATAGTTTCGCCCCAAAATTTGTGAAAATTCGTGCAAAAACGGCCGTGCTAACAGCTAGCACCCTTTTTTGAATCAAGCCCTATATGATGTATTTTTGATTTTTAACATTTAGCAAATAAAATTTGTCATGTTTATGTATGAACAGTTTGGTAATTGACTTATGGGCGAGGTTATAAGATGAGGTTCATACAAAGGAGTCATGCTGCTGTCCCATTTTCTCAACTAATGCCTTATTCAGCCCCCTTCAATATGGATTCTGCCCTGCCCACTCCACAGAGACAGCGCTCACTGAGGTCACCAACCACCTCATGCTCGCTAAACAAAACAACCACTATTCTGTCCTTCTCCTCCTGGACCTCTCCTCTGCTTGAAAACACTGTCAACCACACCCTCCTGTTCCAAACCCTACACTCTATCAGTATCTCAGAGTAACCAAGCAGCTCGGGGTGACCCAAACCTCTAGCAATGAATAGGGGGCTAAAAGAGAACAAAAAACCCTCCTACTAAAAAGAAATGCTTGGTGTGATTTGCCTTCTTAAAACAGAAGGAAACTTGCAATATTTCAGCTTAAAGTGAACATTTGTGGTTACCCACAATGCACCACTACGGAATATGCAAATCATCTCTTTATGCTCCTGTAAGGCAGGCTAACATCCAGCCCCGCTGGTGTATAGCAAGCCTATAGCTTTAAATATTACGCAGCCACATCAACCCCACATGCAGACAGCCTGTTTCGGACTTTTGGTCCTCTTCAGTACATGGTAGCCGGTAGGGATTAACGTGGCTATATGGGATAGGGCTTGGACCAGTACAACAGAGTAACCAAGCAGCTGACCCAAACCACTAGGAATGTATCACATCTATCGGTATCTGCAAGTCTGCGACTCAATCCAGACCCAATTCTCTTCCTACCTCTTTTCCGGTCTTTCCAGAACTCATTTAACTGATCTTGCTCCCTCTCCAGCCCTCTCACTGTTGGAGTCCCCCAGGGCTCTGTCCTCAGTCCTCAATTCTTTTACCTCTACACATCCTCCTTTGGCAAACTCATCTCCTCAATTGGCCTCAACTACCACCTCTACTCTGACACTCAAATCTACCTCCTCACCCCTGATCTCTCCCCCAGCATTTTGAATAAAATCTCCACTTGTCTGTCCTCTGCCATCTCCACATGGATGTCTGACAGATTTTTGAAACTCAGCCAGAAAAAGACTGAACTCATGATCTTTGCAACCAGTTTGCCGATTCCTCTTTCCAATGCTTTCAAGAACTAATCCATTTGCCCTGTCCCTCAAACCCGCTGCCCAGGCATCACCCTCAACTCAGCATTCTCCCCCTCACCCCCCATATCCAGAACATCTCCAGGTTCTGCCACTTCCTTATTATCGTGTCTTTTCTCTTATCTCTCCTTTTGTCTTTGTCCGCTGTTCTCTTAGTAGTGAGAGTTCCACTTTGTGGGACAGAAATCAAAAATGTTTTCTGTGATAACATGGCAATTTATATTCTGGCCTGTACAGATACACCTATAAATAATATAATGGGATCAGTTATTACAGTCTTCGAGATAAGTTGCAGTATGTTGATCATAGTCTTCTCCTACGTGCGAATATACATGGTCTGCTTTAGGTTCTCCAAGCAGTCACGTCACAAAGTGCTGCACACTCTTGTGACTCACTTGATTAATTTTTCCATTTTCCTCCTGCGTTACTTTTTTATGATTCTCAGTTACAGGCTGGGTTACAACAATTTGCCAGTAAGTGCCCACGTTGGGCTGTCTATGCCCGGCCTTCTGATCCCTCCACTTGTTAACCCGCTGGTTTTTGGCGTAAGAACAAAGGCCCTGAAAACCAGAATAGTTTATCACCTAAATAGGAGGATACTGTTCTGAGTAAGAATGGCCAATAAATGGCCAACACTTCCAAGTTAATACAACTTTGTGTGTTAGAACCTCAAGCTGTATGGACAGTGGTTGTCCCTGGAAGAATTGGGCAACAATTTGAGAGTTGTACACTGTAGACTCCTCACACACTCTCCCACAGGATACAACAATAACAAATTCTTAGGATGATCGCCTGTTGGATAGTGTTGCCACACAGTATCACAAATTCTATGATTTTAATTCTTACTCTCTCTCATCAGCGCAACACAAAAAGCTGGACTAAAGCTGATTAAATAGAAAATGGAATTTAAAATAAAGGACTGATTGGAATCAAATCAACCCTTTTCTTGCCAACACTACTGCAAACTTCCATCTAGTGTTGGGCGAACAGTGTTCGCCACTGTTCGGGTTCTGCAGAACATCACCCTGTTCGGGTGATGTTCGAGTTCGGCCGAACACCTGATGGTGTTCGGCCTTTTAAGTTCGGGTTTGCCCCGAACTACTAATTGGCCGCCGAACAGGGCCGAACAGGGCCCCTGTTCGGCCGAACAGGGCCCTGTTCGGCCGAATACTGCCCTCCTATGGGGTCGCAGGCATAAGGGGGGAGCATGCCCCGATCGCGGGGGGGGTCGGAAATTCCCCCCACCCCCTCCGCTAGCGCTCCCCCCTCTGCCCGCTTCCCCATACAAAAGTTTCAGGAAGTACCGGTCCGGTGGTAGTACCGTACTACTGCTGAACCGCCCGCTGCCCGGCCTCCCTCAACGCGTCACTCTCCGGACTCCTCCTCCTCAGTCACTCACTTCACAGTGCCGCCCACTGCCAGGCCACCCACTACCACCGGACCGGTACTTCCTGAAACTTTCGTATGGGGAAGCGGGCAGAGGGGGGAGCGCTAGCGGAGGGGGTGGGGGGAATTTCCGACCCCCCCCCCGCGATCGGGGCATGCTCCCCCCTTATGCCTGCGACCCCATAGGGCCCCCAAAAGCAGGATGTTCGGGGAGTTCGGGGTTCGGCCCGAACATGCCGAACATTGCGGCCATGTTCGGCGAACTTTCCCGAACCCGAACATCCAGGTGTTCGCCCAACACTACTTCCATCGTCCCAAGCTGTGCCTGTTTCCAATTTATAATACTACAATGAAAATCTCAAACATGGGTTTTGGTCAGTGTAGAGAAGAGAAAAAGAAAAAAAAAAAAAAAAAAAAAAAAAAACCCGCAGGGTACCAGGAGCCCTTATGGTGTATTATCCTCAAGTAAGGGGGTTAAGATAAGAATAAATATACTCACAAGTATAGGTTGCTGTAAGGCAACCACTTGTACGGACGTGTAGGGAAGTCCCGTCCCCACTCGGTCTTTATGGTTACTGGTCGCTGCTCCTCAGAAAAAGGCTTCGCTTCTCATAGGTTACGAAGAACCCCACAAGTGGGGTAATACAAGATCGGTTTTCCAATAGGAATAGGAGGCGCCCGTGTGATGTATTGGGTGTTCTCTTCATACAAAGAGACTCCACTCGATAGAAAGTTACGACGGTTTATTTTAGCACAATAGACAACGCGTTTCGCGGTCCAAGCCGCTTCCTCAGGTCAATAACAGGTGCTCCATAAAGCAGACACGAAAGACTGTCTGAATAGTAGTCACATTTATTAATTAGTACCCCAAAACAGTGCAACGCGTTTCGCAGGCCCAGCCCGCTTCATCAGGCAATAAAAATGGGGACAAGACAGAATTTCAGCAATAGCAGGTGTAGCGCCTCAGTGAAGTGGTGAGGATGCTCAGCTCCTTATATATACAGGTTCTTGCTAAAAGTGCCAATTAGATGTCTAATTGGCACTTTTAGCAAGAACCTGTATATATAAGGAGCTGAGCATCCTCACCACTTCACTGAGGCGCTACACCTGCTATTGCTGAAATTCTGTCTTGTCCCCATTTTTATTGCCTGATGAAGCGGGCTGGGCCTGCGAAACGCGTTGCACTGTTTTGGGGTACTAATTAATAAATGTGACTACTATTCAGACAGTCTTTCGTGTCTGCTTTATGGAGCACCTGTTATTGACCTGAGGAAGCGGCTTGGACCGCGAAACGCGTTGTCTATTGTGCTAAAATAAACCGTCGTAACTTTCTATCGAGTGGAGTCTCTTTGTATGAAGAGAACACCCAATACATCACACGGGCGCCTCCTATTCCTATTGGAAAACCAAACATGGGTTTTGCTACCTACAGTACATATAAGGCCACAGTAGGTCTAATTTTCTTGCCGAGAAGATATTTTGAAATATTCTATACGTAGTGGTTTCATTTATTTTTATACAGCGAAAACTGTAAATTTAGCAGCTGTACCTATGTCACTTTAGGCTTTGTTTTGGATATAGAATTTTTTTTATTGATTGATTTAATTGATTTTCTTCACATTTAAAATTTTTCTACAATGGTTTCTAAAAAAAAGTTTGAATGTAAACTTTAAAAAAAGGTGATTTCCAAAGTAAGTATTTATACACAATATTGGATAGAAAGAAAGAAGGCAACCTAAAGGTGCTAAGCCGGGGATGTCAAATTCCAGTCCTCCAGCGCCGAGGTCCTCACACATTTTTGGCACAGCTCAAATTAATTGAAGGGACAGAATCAGGAAAGGTGTGGTTCATCACTTAGAACACATTTCTCTGTCCATCCTAAACGCTGGCATTCGTATGTTTGAGGACTGGAGTGTGACACCTGTGTGCTAATCTCTCTCTCAGAAGTAAAGATGGGGAGAGGTGCACCATTCCAAAACACTGTGGGGGCAGAACTTCCCATCGTTTAGGACCAAGAGTGTGACAAAGATGGCTCTTGGATGGCCTAAAAAAGGAACCATTTACATGTCTTACTGTAAATGTACCTTGGGAGGTTACCAGTAAGCACATAAGCCACCACCATGCTACCCCCCCCCCCCCACACACACACACACACACCCTTTGGACAATAGAGGTGGTGAGGATATGCTGCCTTTTGACAAGGTACCATGGGAGGGCTTGCTGGCTTGACCACGCAATCATTGGCCTGATTTCTGTGACTGCAGAACCCATGGCTGGACAGTGGGCCGGCATCTCTGGGAGGATTGTACACTCCCAATACCTCCAAAAAATACTGGTGTCACATTTTCAACACTGGCAAAAAGGAGGGGAGAAAAGGAACCACGCAAATGGCTTCAACAACACAACTGTATTGTTAGCGTACAGAGGCACATGGCATGTTTCGGGCGGAGCTGCCTGAAATGTGTTGTGTGCCTCTGTATTCTAACAATACAGTTGTTTTGCTGAAGCCATTTGTGTGCCGTCTCCAGTTTGTTATTTTCAGTGGTGGCATTTCAGGAGTGGTGTACCTGCAGGAGTGGTGTACCTGCAGGTGGTGAGCACCGGCATATGGTCCCTTAGTGGATTAAAAAAGGTGGTTGGAGTGTGAATCGCATCTGGGAAAAGGAATCACCTGACATTACTCCGGATCACCTGTGCACTTTATTTTTCTGTAAATAATGTGGATGTCATAACTGTGATGCCAATTCTAACGCAGTTTTACGATGCCAAACAGACTTCGTGTTAAAGAGAATCTGTACTCTCAAATTCTTACAATAAAAAGCATACCATTCTATTCATTATGTTCTCCTGGGCCCCTCTTTGCCATTTCCGCAGCTCCCCGCCGCGATCCTGGCTTTTAATCACCAGTTTTAGGCAGTTTTTACAAATGAAAAACATGGCCGCTAACCAGGAAGTGATGTTTGTATACATCTCATGTTACAGTATACTACAAGTTTTTATTACATAGAGAATTATCTGCACTCCAGTCTGGGATTCTCACAGTTCTCAGCATGAGACAAGCAGCTTCCTTCCCCCTCAGAGAGCTCTGTCTGTGAGCAGTAAACAAAGCACACAGAGCCTGCAGGGGGCGTGTATAACTTCTCCCTATCACAGCAGAGGCAGCACCTTCCTCCCTGGCTCCAGAAGGCTTGACAAAGAAAAGATTAGATTATATTACAGAGACAGTGCAACTAGAAAAGGCTGCAGTAATCCAGACCACATTAGAACAGGTATAGGAACTTACAGGATACAAGAAATAAGGCTGAACATTGTGTTACAGAGTCTCTTTAAGAGAACCCTTGCATTGCTGCTGTATCACATGCCAGGCAAGAACATAACACCAGGTGCAGCAAGATGAGTGGACCTCTTATAAGTAAGCAAACTGGGCTAAGGGTGTCCTATGTCCAAAAAAGTCAATAGCTAGTAAAAAAAAATAATAATAATACATGGGCAAGAAGGAACAAATATTCTAACCAGCGTTTATTAAAAACACAAATTGCACTACACAACAATTAAAAAAAAACAAAAAAATAAGAAAATAAAGTTTGCAGCAGTAGAATTCTAAATAGAAAACATCAATGAAACATCCTCATAAGGGAAACAGAACAAAAGGACGTAAAACATGGAAAAAATTAAACAAATTTCAATTACCTTGAGGCCTTTACATTGTGCAATGAGTCTCATAATATCAATACATGTTTATTACGTCGAATTAAGAACCAAAGCAAAAAAAAAAAAAGGGTGAAATAAGGTCGTGCCGTGTGGAACAGAGGACACACAGCCTGAAAAGTGGCCACGGGCAAACTTATTTAAAAAAAAAAAATGTTTTCTACTGTCACACTGTATGCAAATGAGAAAAGTTGGTGTGTCCTTTCATCCGCACCCATTTTTTTTTTTCATTTTTTGCAGGTAAGCCTGGGATTTCACCAATGAGCGCTCACACAGCTGCCTACACTCACCTAAAGGATTATTAGGAACACCATACTAATACGGTGTTTAACCCCCTTTCGCCTTCAGAACTGCCTTAATTCTACGTAGTAGCAGTAGGGTATTGTACCGTGTTAGCCATCAGTAAAAGCAAGAAGATTTAAATCAGGATGATACCATTTATTGGCTAACTTAAAAGAATAAGAATAAGCGAGCTTTCGGCTTTGCAGCCTTCGTCGGGCTTACATCCTGTATACTTGCAGGCTGATGGTACAGACAGCTTTATACATGCAACATCAAAAGGGGGTACATAGATTTTTTTCAAGCATAAATACATGTCATTAAGATGCCTTAAGTGAAACAGAACATCTAGATGGGGTGGAAGGTTGTTAGCGGAGATAAGAATCCTTGTTTACACCATGTTACCAACTCCCAGGTCTGGGACCCCATTTTAATGTTGCATGTATAAAGTACCCCCTTTTGATGTTGCATGTATAAAGCTGTCTGTACCATCAGCCTGCAAGTATACAGGATTGTAAGCCCGACGAAGGCTGCAAAGCCGAAAGCTCGCTTATTCTTATTCTTTTTAGTTAGCCAATACATGGTATCATCCTGATTTAAAACGTCTTGTTAATTCCACGTGGCATTGATTCAACAAGGTGCTGAAAGCATTGTTTTAGAAATGTTGGCCCATATTGATAGGATAGCATGTTGGTTGATGGAGATTTGTGGGATGCACATCCAGGGCACGAAGCTCCCGTTCCATCACATCCCAAAGATGCTCTATTGGGTTGAGATCTGGTGACTGTGGGGGCCATTTTAGTACAGTGATCTCATTGTCATGTTCAAGACACCAATTTGAAATTATTCAAGCTTTTTGACATGGTGCATTATCCTGCTGGAAGTAGCCATCAGAGGATGGGTACACGGTGGTCAGGAAGGGATGGACATGGTCAGAAACAATGCTCAGGTAGCCCGTGGCATTTAAACGATGCCCAATTGACACTAAGGGTCCTAAAGTGTGCCAAGAAAACATCCCCCACACCATTACACCACCACCACCAGTCTGCACAGTGGTAACAAGGCATAATGGATCCATGTTCTCATTCTGTTTACACCAAATTCTGACTCTATCGAGACTCATCAGACCAGGCAACATTTTTCCAGTCTTCAACTGTCCAATTTTGGTGAGCTTGTGCAAATTTTAGCCTTTTTTTCCTATTTGTAGTGGAGATGAGTGGTACCCGGTGGGGTCTTCTGCTGTTATAGCTCATCCGCCTCAAGTTTGTGCGTGTTGTGGCTTCACAAATGCTTTGCTGCATACCTCGGTTGTAACGAGTGGTTATTTCAGTCAACGTTGCTCTTCTATCAGCTTGAATCAGTCAGGCCATTTTCCTCTGACCTCTAGCATCAACAAGGCATTTTCGCCCACAGGACTTCAGCATACTGGATGTTTTTCCCTTTTCACACCATTCTTTGTAAGCCCTAGAAATAGTTGTGCGTGAAAATCCCCTTATATTGTAAGCCTATTTGGCAGGGCCATCCTCCTCCCTGTGTGCTCTTTACCACCATGTAGACTCAGTGACTTGTCTGCTATACCTATCCCTACATGGTTGCATCACTAATGTGTGTACCATTAAAGCGGAATTGTCACCATAAATATCAAATTTCAACAGAAACCGGTCTGAGTGCATTAAGGGATAAAGATGCTAATGCTGCATTCAAATCTTTCAAACGTTTTCTGCTGTTATGGTTTGGAGTTATCACATACCTTAGGAGCACTGGCCCTTTAATTGCCATTTCCAAACAGTTGCATGCTGGGTTGTCTTTATCTATAATATACTCCTCCTCTTCCCTTTATTTCCCCATCCTTCTAATGACATAAGACAGTGCACTTCCTAGTATAGACCTCAGTGGGAGTGTCTGAAGACTCTGGGAGGAGGGCGGGTAATGAATACACAATTAGCAAGAGGAGAAAAAGAGAGTGAGGGAGAAATGATGTCAGGAGGTTAAAGGTAACCAAGATGGAAACTGTCTAGAATAGGATTCTCTGCTTCTCCTTTATAAAATTCACAGGAATCATAACATGGGCAGTGCAATACATCTGTCATGTAAGTAAAGCTAGTATTTACCTACTTTTATACAGTGGTTTGCAAAAGTATTCGGCCCCCTTGAAGTTTTCCACATTTTGTCATATTATTGCCACAAACATGAATCAATTTGATTGGAATTCCACATGAAAGACCAATACAAAGTGGTGTACATGTGAGAAGTGGAACGAAAATCATACACGATTCCAAACATGTTTTACAAATAAATAACTGCAAAGTGGGGTGTGCGTAATTATTCAGCCCCCTTTGGTCTGAGTGCAGTCAGTTGCCTATAGACATTGCCTGATGAGTGCTAATGACTAAATAGAGTGCACCTGTGTGTAATCTAATGTCAGTACAAATACAGCTGCTCTGTGAGGGCCTCAGAGGTCGTCTAAGAGAATATTGGGAGCAACAACACCGTGAAGTCCAAAGAACACACAAGACAGGTCAGGGATCAAGTTATTGAGAAATTTAAAGCAGGCTTAGGCTACAAAAAGCCTTGAACATCCCACGGAGCACTGTTCAAGCGATCATTCAGAAATGGAAGGCATATGGCACAACTGTACACCTACCAAGACAAGGCCATACACCTAAACTCACAGGCTGAAAAAGGAGAGCGCTGATCAGAAATGCAGTCAAGAGGCCCATGGTGACTCTGGATGAGCTGCAGAGATCTACAGCTCAGGCGGGGTAATCTGTCCATAGGACAACTATAAAGGGGCCCATACACTCAGACGATTTTCTGGCCGACCGATCAATCCCGATCGATAGATCGATTGCAAATCGGTTGGCCAATCAACCGATCGATGGCCGATTTCGATGGATTTCCAACTGGCAGGGTGGAAAATTTAGGTTGATCTGATGAGATTGCTTATCAGTTTGCATTGGCCTTAATGGAAATCTGATGGCAAAAAAATGCCATCAGATCGAATTTCAATAGATTTCAAACTGAAATCTTTTGGAATTCTATCCTGGTAAGAAATGTTCTAAAAACGCATCAGATAGATCATCAGATGCATTTCTTATCTATCTGCTGCCAATCTGACGAGTGTATGGGCACCTTTAGTCATGCACTGCACAAAGTTGGCCTTTATGGAAGAGTGGCAAGAAGAAAGCCATTGTTAACAGAAAGCATAAGAAGTCCCGTTTGCAGTTTGCCACAAGCCATGTGGGGGACACAGCAAACATGTGGAAGAAGGTGCTCTGGTCAGATGAGACCAAAATGGGACTTTTTGGCCAAAATGCAAAATGCTATGTGTGGCGAAAAACTAACGCTGCACATCACTCTGAACACACCATCCCCACTGTCAAATATGGTGGTGGCAGCATCATGCTCGGGGGGTGCATCTCTTCAGCAGGGACAGGGAAGCTGGTCAAAGTTGATGGGAAGATGGATGGAGCCAAATATAGGGCAAACTTGGAAGAAAACCTCTTGGAGGCTGCAAAAGTCTTGAGACAGGGGCAGAGGTTCACCTTCCAACAGGACAACGACCCTAAACATAAAGTCAGGGCAACAATGGAATGGTTTAAAACAAAACATATCCATGTGTTAGAATGGCCCAGTCAAAGTCCAGATCTAAATCCAATCGAGAATCTGTGGCAAGATCTGAAAACTGCTGTTCACAAACGCTGTCTAGCTAATCTGACTGAGCTGGAGCTGTTTTGCAAAGAATGGGCAAGGATTTCAGTCTCTAGATGTGCAAAGCTGGTAGAGACATACCCTAAAAGACTGGCAGCTGTAATTGCAGCAACAGGTGGTTCTACAAAGTATTGACTCAGGGGGCGGAATAATTACGCACACCCTACTTTGCAGTTATTTATTTGTAAAAAATGTTTGGAATGATGTATGATTTTCATTCCACTTCTCACGTGTACACTCCTTTGTATTGGTCTTTCACGTGGAATTCCAATAAAATTAGTTCATGTTTGTGGCAGTAATATGACAAAATGTGGAAAACTTCAAGGGTGCCGAATACTTTTGCAAACCACTGTATGTGTTTTTTTATTTCTAGGTTAGCATGGGTGTCACTTGTTCTTTCATGAACACTATAATGTCCCTGTGTACAATTGATTAATGCTGTAATATCTCTATTGTATAGCGCTGTGTAATATTTTAGCACTTTATTATTAATAAACTTTATGTATAATGTGGTTTTAATAAAGGACTGGAAGTCACGCTTCTTTGAATATACAGTATCAGACAAACATCACACATCTGTTCAGAGAGAGGACTGAGATCCTCGGGGGATTCACTCTCATAAGACAACAGAACAGAAATATCTCAAACTCCGTGTATATAAAAGAGTTACAAATTCACCTTACAGAGCAGTGACATCAGAGTGTGAGGAGGTGCAGCACGCAAACCCAGATACACTGATGGTAATGTCTGACTTACCACCGGATAAGCAGAGATACCAAATATGTACCCAGATATCCAGAGCACTCAAACACTGAAAGGACAACTGAAGCGAGAAGGATATGGAGGCTGCCATGTTTATTTCCTTTTAAGCAATACCAGTTGCCTGGCAGTCCTGCTGATCCTCTGCCTCTAATACGTTCAGCCATAAACCCTGAACAAGCATGTTTTAGATCAGGGGTTTCTGACATTATCAGATCTGACAAGATTAGCTGCATGCTTGTTTCTGGTGTGATTCAGACACTGTTGCAGCCAAACAGACCAGCAGTCCACAAACAGTAGATGCCTGGAGAACTAGTGTATTAGGTCCCCTGGACCTGTGCCTGGCCGGTGCCCTGTCTCAGCCAGATTGCTCCTACGGCTTTGGAAAGTCACCAATAAAATGCAAGAGACGGCACACAAATGGCTGCAAAGATTTTTCTGTATTCGGAACAAGTGCACACTACATGTTACGGATATTACATCCTTCCTCAGGTGTATAACCATACACCTGAGGAAGGATGTAATATCCGTAACATGTAGTTACATAGTTATTTTGGCTGAAAAAAGACATACGTCCATCGAGTTCAACCAGTACAAAGTACAACTCCAGCCCGTCCCCCACATACCCCTGTTGATCCAGAGGAAGGCGAAAAAAACCCCACCAGGCATGGTCCAATTAGCCCCAAATGGGAAAAATTCCTTCCCGACTCCAGATGGCAATCAGATAAAATCCCTGGATCAACATCATTAGGCATAACCTAGTAATTGTAGCCATGGATGTCTTTCAACGCAAGGAAAGCATCTAAGCCCCCTTTAAATGCAGGTATAGAGTTTGCCATAACGACTTCCTGTGGCAATGCATTCCACATCTTAACCACTCTTACTGTAAAGAACCCTTTCCTAAATAAATGGCTAAAACGTTTTTCCTCCATGCGCAGCTCATGTCCTCTAGTCCTTTGAGAAGGCCTAGGGACAAAAAGCTCATCCGCCAAGCTATTATATTGCCCTCTAATGTATTTATACATGTTAATTAGATCTCCTCTAAGGCGTCTTTTCTCTAGACTAAATAAACCCAGTTTATCTAACCTTTCTTGGTAAGCGAGACCTTCCATCCCACGTATCAATTTTGTTGCTCGTCTCTGCACCTGCTCTAAAACTACAATATCTTTTTTGTAATGTGGTGCCCAGAACTGAATTCCATATTCCAGATGTGGCCTTACTAGAGAGTTAAACAGGGGCAATATTATGCTAGCATCTCGAGTTTTTATTTCCCTTTTAATGCATCCCAAAATTTTGTTCGCTTTAGCTGCAGCGGCTTGGCATTGAGTACGATTATTTAACTTGTTGTCGATGAGTACTCCTAAGTCCTTCTCCAAGTTTGATGTTCCCAACTGTATCCCATTTATTTTGTATGGTGCTAGACCATTGGTACGACCAAAATGCATGACTTTACATTTGTCAACATTGAATTTCATCTGCCATGTATGTGCCCATATAGCCATCCTATCCAGATCCTGTTGCAATATGACACTATCTTCCTGAGAGTTGATGATTCTGCACAATTTTGTATCATCTGCAAAAATAGCAACATTGCTCACTACTGCATCTACTAGGTCATTAATAAATAAATTGAAGAGCACTGGACCCAGTACTGACACCTGTGGGACCCCACTGCTAACAGTCTCCCATTTTGAGTACGATCCATTGACCACAACTCTTTGTTTTCTGTCCATTAGCCAGTTCCCTATCCATGCACACAAACTCTTCCCCAGTCCTTGCATCCTCAACTTTTGCACCAGACTTCTGTGGGGAACAGTGTCGAACGCCTTTGCAAAGTCCATGTAGTGTGCACTTGTTCCGAATACAGCAAAATCTTTGCAGCCATTTGTGTGCCGTCTCTTGCATTTTATTGGAAACAGACCAGCAGGGCTGCCAGGCAACTAGTATTGTTTAAAAGGAACATGGCAGCCTCCATAGTCTTCTCAGTGCAGTTGCCATTTAATCTTTCAACAGTCCTGAGATTGAAAGTGGAATGAAACCCAGCATTTCTTCTTTCATGTAAAAGATAATTTACAGCATATACCGTATTTTTCGCTCTATAAGACACACTTTTTCTCTCCTCAAACTGGGGGGAAAAGTGAGTGCGTCTTATAGTCCAAATACTACAAAATGTGGACCATACCACTTTCCCCCGCGCCAATTTTTAAGCCTGAGCGTGTTAAAGAGGGAAAGGCGGTGCGCTCCATCTGCAGGGAGGAGATCTAGCAGCTTTTATTTGTCTGCCCACTGCTTAAAGGGGCACTATGGTGAAAAATTGTAAAATTTTACATTTGTGCAAATAAACAAATAAGAAGTACGTTTTTTTTCCAGAGTAAAATGAGCCTTAAATTACTTTTCTCCTATGTTGCTGTCACTTACAGAAGGTAGTAGAAATCGGACAGAAGTGACAGCTTTTGGACTAGTCCAACTCTTCCTGGGGGGATTCTCAGGGATTTATTTATTTTCAAAAGCACTTAGTAAACGGCAGTTGCTCTGTCCAACTGCCAGAAAACTGTGTAGTGAGCAGGGGAGCTGACCTGCATCATTGTTTAAATCATTTTAAGGGACTATCTTTATAAAGAATAAAAGCCTTGCTAAGAATCCCCTATGAAGAGATGGACTAGTTCAGAACCTGTTGCATCTGTCAGATTTCTACCTACTGTAAGTGACAGCAACATAGGAGAAAGTAATTTATGGCTCATTTTACTCTGGAAAAAAAAAAATGTACTTCTTATTTGTCTATGTTTGCACATATTTTAAATGTTACAATTTTTCACCATAGTGCCCCTTTAATGTCGGGTGAAGGGAGAGGGGCAGCTGAGCGGGCTAATGTAGCTGTGTATACGTAGGGTTGTGAGCTCCGACTGCAGGATGAAGATTTAGCAGCTTTTAATGGTCTGCCTGCTGCTTGACTAAAGCTGACATGCTGGGTGAAAGGAGAGAGCTGAGCGGCAAATGAAGCAGCTTGCAAGCATTGCACACACTGCTACATTCGCCGCTCAGCTCTCTCCCTTCACCCGACAGGTCAGCTTTAGATGGGCAGCAGGCAAGCTGCTAGATCTTTCTGCAGACTGAGCTTACACAGGCGGAGAGGCTGTGTAAGCTCAGTCTGCAGAAAGATCTAGGAGCTTGCCTGCTGCCCATCTAAAGCTGACCTGTCGGGTGAAGGGAGAGAGCTGAGCGGCAAATGTACATTGTAATGTACATGTACAAGCCTGCTACATTCCTCTGCTCTCTCTTCTCACCCGACACTTCAACAATACATAGGTAGCAGGCAGGCAAGCATTGCTGGGTACACACGATACGTTTTTCCGTTAAATTTTCCACCTGGTCGCTTTTTCCGCTCGATTCTGCGATTTTTTTTCTCTTATCTTCCGCCTTTTTTCAATTCACTTCGATGAGAAATCGAGCGCAGAATCGATCGGAAGGAATATCGGACATGACGGGAATTATCTATCAAATCCATCCATCCCTAAAAAAAAAAACGTATCGTGTTTACCCAGCATAAAAGCTCCTAGATCTTCCTGCACACTGAGCTCACAGCCTCCCCGTGAACGCACGCACGCACGCACGCACGCACGCACGCACGCACGCACGCACGCACACACACACACACACACACACACACACACACGCGGCTACATTCCTCTGCTCTCTCTCCTATCACCCGAAATTTCAGCAATGAGCGTTTTTCCGGTGATTTCGGCAAAACGCTCAAACGCTAGCGCTTTTCAAAGTGCTAGTGTAATAAGTCTATGGGCCTGTTCTCATTTGGGCGATTTGCGCTAATCGTCGCAATTCGCCCAAAACCGCTAAACACAAACGCGTAGCCCGCACCATTTTCAGGCGATATCCCGGCGATCGCGTTTTAGTGCTATAGAAGCGCAAAACGCGATCGCTAAAAATTGCCAGGTGTGAATGGTGATTTTTTGGCATTAATCGACAAAAAAGCGCTAGAGCAAAACGCTAGCAAAATCACTAGCGTTTTGCAATCAGCAAGTGTGAATGAGCCCTGAATAGGCAGCGGGCAGACAAGTAAAAGCTGCTAAATGTTCCCTGCAGACTGAGGTCACAGTCTCAACACACACAGCCACACACTCCATTACTCCTCAGCTCTCTCTCCCTTCACCTAGCGATCTGCAAACTTGGCTCTCCAGCTGTTAAGGGACTACAAGTCCCACAATGCATTGCACAGTCATGATTCATAAAGCCAAATGCATTGTGGGACTTGTAGTTCCTTAACAGCTTGAGAGCCAGGTTTGCAGATCACTGACCTAGCACGTCAGCAATAGATAGGCAGCAGGCAGAAAAGCTGCTACAGATATTGCAGTTCTATTGCAACACACATCTCCAGTTTTTGCCTCAATTGGGGAATTGCTGTAATGGTGGCCATACATGGTACAATTTTTTCATACAATCTTACCATTTCTATGTAATATAAGGGTAAATTAAGTGAACATACTGAAAGGATAATTTAGGCAGTTCCCTTATATTCCATAGAAATGGTAAGATTGGATGAAAAAAAATTGTACCATGTATGGTCACCATAAGGGCCCATCCCCACTAAAAGCACTTTTCTGAGCGTTTTGCGATTGATTCGCATTTTTTAAAATCGCTTCCTTTCACTTACATTAAAATCGTGAATAAAATGCGTCGATTTCCGTGTACGTGATCGCGACAATTTTTCCATGATTTTCACCGCGATTTTAATGAAAGTGAATGGACGCGATTTTAAAAACCGCAAATCAATCGCAAAACGGTTCTAGTGTGAATGGGCCCTAACTGAGGGAGGGGAATTACTGTAACTGGGAAATGATGGAGACTTATTATGGAGCTTGGGGGGGATAGGGAGAATTTCCCCAAGATGTCCCTGCACCGTAGACGCACCAGGGTTGCATATATATTTTTTCCCCTTTTTTTGCCTTCTAAACTTAGTGCGTCTTATGGTCCGAAGTGTATTATAGTCCGAAAAATATGGTAATATACTACCACATTTTTTTTTACCGTAGGACTTACTTTTTCAATAGAAAGCTCCCTGCAGTGAGATCCAAATCCGAACATTGTCTTGTGTTTACTTCATTGTAGCTAGTGAAGAATGTAAACATTCCCAGTGTCTAGATCAGCTGACGGCTCACAACCAATCACTGGGTACATTACAATATTTAAATTGTGTAGCTATGAAGAAAATGCAATGGCAGCTTTCTGAGCAAATAAACTGTACTTTGGGAACTTGTAATTTCTAAATGAATTATAATACTTGTGCACAAAAGCAAATACGATAACTGTATTGGGTTATAAAAAGGTAGGAAAACACATTTTTATTGAATGTTGTGACAAAATTTAATACCGCTTAAAAGAAAAAAACAAAACAATTCTGAAACCACATACACTGTAAATGTGCTAGTTTCTTATAATGTAGAGGAAATCCGAATTACATTAACAAGGTGACAGCGTGTGTCCTGTCAGATAGTGGAGGAGGAAGCAGCACTGGATCAGTAAGCTGTATATAAGGTGGCAGTGTGTGTCTTGTCAGATAGCGGAGGAGGAAGCAGCGCTGGATCAGTAAGCTGTATATAAGGCGACAGTTGATGTTTTGTCAGCTAGTGGAGGAAGCAGCGCTGGGTCAGTAAGCTGCATATAAGGTGACAGTGTGTGTCTTGTCAGATAGTGGAGGAGGAAGCAGCGCTGGGTCAGTAAGCTGTATATAAGGTGACAGTGTGTGTCAGATCGTGGAGGAGGAAGCAGTGCTGGATCAGTAAGCTGTATATAAGGTGGCAGTGTGTGTCTTGTCAGATAGTGGAGGAGGAAGCAGCACTGGGTCAGTAAGCTGTATATAAGGTGGCAGTGTGTGTCTTGTCAGATAGCGGAGGAGGAAGCAGCGCTGGATCAGTAAGCTGTATATAAGGCGACAGTTGATGTTTTGTCAGCTAGTGGAGGAAGCAGCGCTGGGTCAGTAAGCTGCATATAAGGTGACAGTGTGTGTCTTGTCAGATAGTGGAGGAGGAAGCAGCGCTGGATCAGTAAGCTGTGTATAAGGTGACAGTGTTTGTCTTGTCAGATAGCGGAGGAGGAAGCAGCGCTGGATCAGTAAGCTGTATATAAGACGACAGTTAGTGTAGTGTTTTGTCAGCTAGTGGAGGAGGAAGCAGCACTGGGTCAGTAAGCTGTATATAAGGTGACAGTGTGTGTCTTGTCAGATAGCGGAGGAGGAAGCAGAGCTGGATCAGTAAGCTGTATATAAGGCGACAGTTGATGTTTTGTCAGCTAGTGGAGGAAGCAGCGCTGGGTCAGTAAGCTGCATATAAGGTGACAGTGTGTGTCTTGTCAGATAGCGGAGGAGGAAGCAGCGCTGGATCAGTAAGCTGTATATAAGGCGACAGTTAGTGTTTTGTCAGCTAGTGGAGGAGGAAGCAGCACTGGGTCAGTAAGCTGTATATAAGGTGACAGTGTGTGTCTTGTCAGATAGCGGAGGAGGAAGCAGAGCTGGATCAGTAGCTGTATATAAGGTGACAGGCAGCGTGTGTCCTGTCAGATAGTGGAGGAGGAGGAAGTAGCGCTGGATCAGTAAGCTGTATATAAGGTGACAGTGTGTGTCTTGTCAGATAGCGGAGGAGGAAGTAGCGCTGGATCAGTAAGCTGTATATAAGGTGACAGTGTGTGTCTTGTCTGATAGTGGAGGAGGAAGCAGTGCTGGATCAGTAAGCTGTATATAAGGTGAGTGTGTATTTTGTCAGATAGTGGAGGAGGAAGCAGCGCTGGGTCAGTAGCTGTATATAAGGGGAGGCTATGTGCCTTGTCAGATAGTGGAGGAGGAAACAGCGCTGGATCAGTAATCTGTATATAAGGTGACAGTGTGTGTCTTGTCAGATAGTGGAGGAGGAAGCAGCGCTGGGTCAGTAGCCTGAATAAAAAGGTGACACTGTGTGTCCTGTGAGATAGTAGAAGAGAAAGCAGTGCTGGGTAGGGATGAGCTTCCGATTTATTCCGAGTTTAATTGATTTAAGTTGCTGTGCTACCTTAGATGTTGGCAATGCTTAAATACATAAGTTTTTGTCACAATTCCAGCAGCAAGTTTGCACAGCCGTAGTCATAATGGAGAAAGACTCAACCAATTACAGCTTTGTGCTTCTCGGACTGGCTGAAATGGAGAGACTCCGATATCTTTACTGTCCTCTTCTCGCTGCACTCTACTTCAGCATTTTGACTTTGAGCCTCATAATTGTGCTTGTAGTGATGACAGATCGAAGTCTTCATGAACCCATGTATATCCTTATCGGTAATCTGGCCCTCAGTGGTATAATTGGTAGCTCCGTATTCTTCCCAAAGTTTACTACGGACCTTTGGATCACCGCTAAGACTGTCTCTCGTAATGATTGTCTGATCCAAGCATTCTGCTTACTATTACACGCCCACCTCGACATACAGACCTTTACCATGATGGCTTATGACCGGTACTTGGCCGTGTGCCACCCATTGCACTACATCAGTCTGATGACCATCACCAAGGTCCTTCAACTTATTATTGCAAGTTTCCTCTCATCTCTCCTCTTGTCTTTGTCCGCTATTCTCTTAGTAGTGAGAGTTCCACTTTGTGGGACAGAAATCAAAAATATTTTCTGTGATAACATGGCAATTTATATTCTGGCCTGTACAGATACACCTATAAATAATATAATGGGATCAGTTATTACAGTCTTCGAGTTAAGTTGCAGTATGTTGATCATAGTCTTCTCCTATGTGCGAATATACGTGGTGTGCTTTAAGTTGTCCAAGCAGTCACGTCACAAAGCGCTGCACACTCTTGTGACTCACTTGATTAATTTTTCCATTTTCCTCCTGCGTTACTTTTTTATGATTCTCCGTTACAGGCTGGGTTACAACAATTTGCCAGTAAGTGCCCACGTTGGGCTATCTATGCCCGGCCTTCTGATCCCTCCACTTGTTAACCCGGTGGTTTTTGGCGTAAGAACAAAGGCTCTGAAAACCAGAATAGTTTATCACCTAAATAGGAGAATATGGTTCCGAGTAAGTATGGCTAATACTTCCTAATTTACGCACATTTTTTACAACTTCATACAGCTTGAGGTTCTTGCACACGGACAGTGGTTGTCCCTGGTGGGATTAGGAGTTGAACACTGTAGACTCCACACCGTTTCCCACAGGATACAACAAGAACTATTTCTCAGGATGATCGCCTGTTGGATAGTGTTACCACACATTATCACAAATTCTAGGACTAATTCTTTCTCTCGGCTCATCACCGCAACATAAAAAGATGGACTTTTTTTCCCCCTTAGCTACATGGTCCTGATTGCAGAACTCATGGCTGGACAGTGGACCACCATCTCTCCCCCCCCCCCCCCCCCCCCCCCTCAAAAAACCACCTGGCATTACTCTACATTACAAGGTAAATTTCCCTTTTGGACTCTGAGCGCTCAACAGCTGCAGCCACTAAGGGCGCGCTCAAGAGGCCACCCTGCAATGTTGGGGAGTCTTGCCTTGAACTCCTTACTGAATAGGTACGCACCCTAGCCAGGATTCAAACCCTTGTCTCCCATGTCAAAGACACAGCCCTTAAAGTGGACCCAAATTAAAAATACAAGATTTCAGAAATAAAATGTATTTTCTAAATTATAATAATAGCAGCCTTTTTTCAGCTGCATGATGGCAAATATAAAATATTTTACATTTATTGGAGGAACCCCTCCCTTCCTTTCATATTGTCGGGACAGAATCCAGCAGACTTGTGGAGTAGGAGGTGTCCGGCAAAGGTGGAATTGCTAATGGCTGCCACCTGTATAACCCTAGTTATGAAAAGAGAAGAGTGAAAAGCATGCACTAAAATGCTCATAGGCTTGAAGCAGTGCTTATCTTTGAATGTGTCAGAGTGGTGCAACTAAAAAAAAAAAATAAAGTTTGGTTAGGGTACGCTTTAACTGGTACACTATTTAGTGCTGAAGAGTCAGTTCCACGTGGAAAAACTCTGATATAGCAAGCCTCTGGATATAGTAAACGCAGTCCTCAGGTCCAGCAAATGTGTCTGTATATACAATGTAAGACCAATTGTGATTTAGTAAACTACTTTTCCTGGTCCCTTGGAGCTTACTATAAAGGGATTCTACTGTAAGGCCGGGTTCACATTGGCACACATCCGTGAAGCGGAGCAGAAGGATCGTGCAGGTCGGGAACGCAGGGAGCGGAACGTAGCAATGTGAACTTTCCCATCGGGAAGGCATTGCTTCCGCTGCTGCGTTCCGCTCATCGGAGCAGAACATAAGCTCAATGTGAACCGAGCCTAATTGAGCATACTGGGTTGAGTGCGTCCTCAACTCCAACTCCTCAGGTTAGGATTCCACCAACTCAGACTCCTCTAATTTGCATATTACAATCTTGTTGATTGAAAGTATGTAACAAAAAGCATCTTTCAACAATACCAGTTACCTGGCTATCCAGCTGATCTTCTGCCTCTAATACTTTTAGTCATAGCCTAATGCTATATACACACTTGAGATAAAAGTCTTTGGAAAATGAAATATCACAGACCAATTTTACCCCCTTCCATGTAGTATAAGAGCCATACCTACACAGTCTATTCTATGGAGCTGAACTCCCCATCAGACAGAAATCTTACCCCCTTCCATGTAGTATGAGAGCCATACCTACACAGTCTATTCTATGGAGCTGCACTCCCCATCAGACAGAAATCTTACCCCCTTCCATGTAGTATGAGAGCCACACCTACACAGTCTATTCTATGGAGCTGCACTCCCCATCAGACAGAAATCTTACCACCTTCCATGTAGTATGAGAGCCACGCCTACACAGTCTATTCTATGGAGCTGCACTCCCCATCAGACAGAAATCTTACCCCCTTCCATGTAGTATGAGAGCCACACCTACACAGTCTATTCTATGGAGCTGAACTCCCCATCAGACAGAAATCTTTGCAAGATGCTGCACACATTCAAAAGATCAGTATCTGCAAAAAGATCTGTTCCTGCAAAAGTCCGGTCCTGCAAAATGCATTCATAGTCTGATATCTGCAGATCCTTATACACACCTTGTTTAACAGACATTCATCTGCAGATCAGACAATCTGCAGATCTGAAAATCCATCCTGGTGGATCTGATCTGCAGATGATTGTCTGTTAAACAAGGTGTGTATGATGATCTGCAGATCTCATAGACTATGAATGCAATTTGCAGGAATGGATTTTTTGCAGGAACAGATCTTTTGTGTCTGTACAGCATCTGTGTACATCAATGCAGAATTATTTCCATCTCATTGACCATCTCTATTAGTGACACGGCTACACATCAGGCTTTATACTTACAGCATAGATGTTATTTAGTATATATAAGAAATTCCTGTGTACACATCATATGTACTGTACAGTCACAATCAGATATGTATATCTGACTAAAAATACAGGGACTGCTTTATTGAAGCAGCACAAGTAACTAATTTTGATTGGTTTATTTCATTTTTGTGGGCTAAGCACAGCTATTACTTTATATATAACTAGCTGATTGCCCGGCGTTGCTCGGGTATGTATTTGGCTGGTGTTGGCTCTGCATACTTTTTCTAACCCTAACACACAATTACTTAATGACCAAGTTTGTGAGCTTTGCTGTCTTTGGTATCAATAATTTGCATTGAAATGAAAAAATCAGATTGGCTGTTTGTGGCTCCACCCCCTTTTCTGAATATTAATCCCAGTCACCCAGTGACCAACTGTGCAAAGTTTAAAAACCCTGCCATTAGCAGTGTAAGAATGGCTGCAGTTTACATTTTCCCAGTGAAATTTGTATTTGTCTCCACCCACTGATGATCCGGCGTTGCCCGGGTATGTATTTGGCTGGTGTTGGCTCCGCCCACTTTCTAACCCTAACGCACAAACACTCAATGACTAAGTTTGTGAGATTTGGGGTCCTTGGCATCAATAATTTGTATATTCCCATAGAAATTAAACAAATCAGATAGGCCGTTTGTGGATCCGCCCCTCTCCAGCATTTGAACCCCAGTCACCCAATGACCAACTGTAGCAGGTTTGAGGCATCTGCTATTAACAGTGTAAAAATGGCAGCAATTTAAATATTCCACTTAAAAATCAACAGGTGAATTTTGATTGGCTATTATAGGCTCCACCCACTTCCCTGAATATTAATCTCAGTCACTCAGTGACCATCTGGGCAAAGTTTGTGAACCCTGCCATTAACAGTGTAAGATTGGCTGCAGTTTACACTTTCCCAGTGAAATTTGTTTTTGGCTCCGCCCACTTTTTGTAACCTGTACACAAAGTCACTACTCAATGACCAAGTTTGTGAGCTCTGGGGTCCTTGGCATCAATAATTTGTATTTTCCCATGAAATGAAACAAATCTGATTCACCGTTTGTGGCTCTGTCCCCTTTTCTGAATTTGAACCCCAGTGACCCAACTGTACCAGGTTTGAGGAATCTGCTTTTCACAGGATAAGAGAATGGTAGCCGATGAAATATTCCCTTTGAAAATCAAAAGGTGAATTTTGATTGGCTGTTGTAGGCTCCACCCACTTTTCTGAATATTAGTCCCAGTCACCCAGTGGCCAACTGTCACGTTTGAGAACCCTGCCAATAACAAAATGGCTGAAATCAATCTAACAAATCTAAATTGGCTGTTTGTGGCTCCACCCCTTTAGTGAATTTGGACCCCAGTCACCCAATGACTGACTGTATCAGGTTTGAGGCCTCTGCCACTAACAGTGTGAGAATGGTAGCAATGGGAATATTCCCCTTGAAAATCAATAGGTACATTTTGATTGGCTGTTGTAGGCTCCACCCACATTTCTGAATATTCATCCCAGTCACCCAGTGGCCAATTGTGTAAAGTTTGGGAACCCTGCCATGTTAAAAATGTAGTTGTTGGCACCGCCCACTTTTTCTAACCTTGACATACAGTCACTCAGTTATCAAGTTTATCGGCTTTGGGGTCCTTAGTATCAATACTTTGTATATTCCCATTGAAAAATAAACAAATTTGGCTGTTTGTAGCTCCGCCCCCTTTCCGAATTTGGACCCCAGTCACCCAGCGACCAACTGTACCAGGTTTGAGGAATCTGCTTTTCACAGTATAAGAGAATGGTAGCCGATGAAATATTCCCTTTGAAAATCAAAAGATGAATTTTTATTGGCTGTTGTAGGCTCCACCCACCTTCCAAAATCTTAATCTCAGTCACCCAGTGACCAACTGTGCAAAGTTTGAGAACCCTGCCATTAACGGTGTAAAAATGGCTGCAGTTTATATTTTCCCAATAAAAGTTTTTTGGCTCCGCCCACTTTTTGTAACCTTGACACACACAGTCACTCAATGACCAACATTGTGAGCTTTCAGGTTCCTGGCATAAAAAATGTGAATGGAAGCAATTTATTCACCAAGGAAATCTGATTGGCTGTATGTGGCCCCGCCCCTTTAGTGAATTTGGACCCCAGTCACCCAATGACCAACTGTAGCAGGCCTCTGCTATTAAAAGTGTAAGAATAGCAGCAGTTTAAATATTCCCCTTGAAAATCAATAGGTGAATTTTGATTGGCTGTTGTAGGCTCCACCCATTTTCTTGAAATGTAATCGTATTCACCCAGTGACCAAGTGTACCAAGTTTGAGAACCCTGCGATTAACAGTCTAAGAATGGCTGCAGTTTACATTTTCCCATTTAAATGAATGGCTGAAATTTGATTGGCAGTTTTATGCTCCGCCCACTTTTCCTGGATTTGTAACCTCGGTCACCAAGTGACCAACTGTGCCATGTGTGGGGACTCTGGCTTGATTACTGTGAGAATGGCAGCCTTTTACATTTTTTCCATTGACTTGAATGGGTGGAATCTGATTTGCTGTTTGTAGCTCCGCCCAGGTGTACAGGGGGGCCGCGAGACCCCCAGAACATATCATCCCAGGTAGTAAGGGATCTGTGTACCAAGTTTCGTTCAAATCGGTCAAGCTGTTTTCGCGTGATCGCGGCACATACATACATACACACGCACACACACACACACACACGCACACACACACCAAACACCACACACACACACACACACGCACACACCACACACACGCGCACGCACACACCACACACACACGCACACGCACGCACACACCACACACCACACACACGCCACACACACACCACACACACACGCGCACGCACGCACACACACACGCACACACACACGCACACACACCCGATTTTACATATATAGATTAATGACTATTATCTGAGAAATAGAACATTTTATCATATTTTTTATTTTAAATTACAGTTTAAATTCATTAGGAGTCGGTACATTTTTTCCCAACTCTCACTCCAGGTACCCAAAAATTGCTCCGACTCCACAGTCCTGGTCTAGAAAAGTAATTTTTTCCTAGTAAAAAACAGAATACAAGGACAAGGAGTAACAAACAATATAACCAGCGTTTATTTGAAACACAAAATGCACAAGAGAACAATAAAAAACAAACAAGAAAATAAAGTTTGCAGCAGTAGAATTCTAAAAAGAAAACATCAATAAAACATTGTCATAAGGTAAACAGAACAAAAAGGACGTAAAAGATGGAAAAAAATAACCAAATTTCAATTACAGTGAGGCCTTTACATTGTCTAATGAGTCTCACAATATCGATACATGTTTATTAAGTCTAATTAAGAACCAAAGCAAAACAAAGTGCGAAATAAGGTTGTGCAGGGTGGAACCGAGGAGACGCGGCCTTAAAAGTGGCCACGGGCAAACTTATTCTTAGCAAAGAAGGTCTTCTACTGTCACGCTGTATGCAAATGAGGAAAGTGGGCGTGTCCTCATCCACACAAATCCCATTTTTGCAGGTAAGCCTGGGATTTCACTATTGTGCGCCAACACAAGTATTTAACAATGAAAGCAAATTTTTTGAAAACATGGAGATGCTGTGGAAAAAACAACAATCAACAAATTCTGTCACCGTTACAGAATCCACCCCCTTCCCTCCCCTCCAAGGAAAAAACAAAAAGAACAAACAATTGTGCACTTAAAGGACCACTATGCCAAAAAATTGAAAAAATGTAAAATACATGTGGGTGAATAGGGTATTGGTTAAGGTCTCTGGGGGACATTTATCAAGAGTGCCAGACAAAATATTAGTAGGTTTTTAGAAATCCGTGCAGAACTGTCTCAGACATCCTAAGACATCACTAAATAGTGCAGATTCCTTTTTAAACTATTAAGAATAGGAGTAGTTAGGAAGGTCTCTCAGGCAGCGCAGTGTGAGGGAAATTGCTGTTGCTGAGGTAACCAATACATCTGCTGTATTGCATCAATGCCCAGCACTGGAAGGGTTAAGAACAGCTTCACAAGACACCTGGCAGCAGGGGGGAGGAGCCCTTCACAAATCATGTCTAGGCTGCACTGCACTATCTGTAGAACTGCTATTAAGCACTTCTTAAAGAGACTCTGAAGCAGATTTTTTTGTTGCTAAATTTATCTTTCCATTCGCTTCAAAAGTCTCTCCAGCGCTAAACCGCCGCACCCCCGCCAAAAAAACAAGGGCTGCAGACCCCCCCAAATGCCCGGGCAATCATTCACGACCAACTTGGTCGTGGATTGTGCTGCCCTGAGAGGCTGAGCTATTCGCTGTAGCGCCGCCTCTCCTGCTGTCGATTGCCGTGCGGATCTCCGCCTCTCCCCACCCCTCCCTGTTAAGAAAGAGTGAGAGAGGCAGGGAGAGGCGGCGATGCGTGGCACTTGACGGCAGGAAAGGCAAAGCTACAGCAGAGAGCTCTGCCCCTTTCCAGGAAGCGCCGTCCATAGTCAACCCCCCCGCGCCCCCCCGGGATTTGGGGGGTCTACAGCCCTCGTTTTTCCCCGGGGATGCGGCGGTTTTAGCGCTGGAGAGAGTACTGAAGCGAATGGAAAGGCAAATTTAGCAATATATTTTCGCTTCAGACTAATCTGCTGCAGTTTATGGATGGATTTCCACTTTTCTTAACTGTGGTGCAGCTCTAGAAATCCCCGCTAAACTGCTGCTATTATGTAGAATTTGAGAAGTTTCTTATCATGTATAACAGTTCCGCTGCTGGTTAGAACAGTTTAAGAAAAATCTGTCGGTAATGCTTTGATAAATCTGACCCTCTGCCTTCAACAGATTGAGAGCTGGCATCCCACGAAAATCCTCCCACAGTGCGCACAGGTGTCATCCGGCTCCAGACCCATAACGATCTTGTGACTTTCCTGACGCAGGCACGCTTGAGGCTTCCCGTTTGCGCTCTGGTGGAAATAGAGCCAGTCAGGTCCGCTCTACTGGCTACAGGCACGAGGTGTGTGCGCCTGAGCAGTAGAGCGGATCCGATTGGGTTCACGGTAAAGCTCATGCTCACTGGATTGTTATAGTTGTGGACAGATCGGGAGTCTCTGTGCTGGATAAGGAGGATAGTGGAAGCCTCTTTAAGATCCAGAAACTCCACCCTCCCAAAGTAAGTAACGTCGAGGGGCACTTTTTTTTCATTATGTTCACTTTAAAGAAAACCTGTAACCAACAAAAGTTCCCCTGGGGAGGTACTCACCTTGGGTGGGGGAAGCCTCTGGATCCTATCGAGGCTTCCACCGTCCTCCTGTGTCCCATGGCGGTCTCCCTGTGCCTCTCTGAACAGCAGGTATGTAAATACTTACCTTCCCGGCTCCAGCGCAGGCGCTCAGAGATAGGCGGAAATAGTCGATCGCTGTCGGTCCGCTTTACTGCACAAGCACAAGCCACCTGCGCAGTAGAGCGGACCCGACAGATCGGCTACTTCCACTTCCGAGCAGAGAGCCGCAACAGCGCCCCTACTGGAGCCAGAAAAGGTAAATATTACACAGACTGACAAATTGTCGGCTGTGCGTTCCGTGGGCTGCAGCGAGACCGCCGTGGGACACAGGAGGACGGGGGAAGCCTCATTAGGATCCAGAACCTTCCCCCTACCGAGGTGAGTACCCCCCAGGGGAACTTTTTTTTGTTACAGTCTCTTTAAAGGGCAACTGAAGTGAGAGTGATATGGAGGCTGCCATATTTAATTTTAAACAATGCCAGTTGCCTGGCAGGCCTACTGATCTATTTGGCTGCAGTAGTGTGAATAACGTGTGAAACAAGCATGCAGCTAATCTTGTCAGATCAATAATGTCAGAAACACCTGATCTGCTGCATGCTTGTTTAGGGTCTATGGCTTAAGGTATTAGAGGCAGAGGATCAGCAGGGCTGCCAGGCAACTAGTATTGCTTAACAGGAAATAAATATGGCAGCCTCCATATTCCTTTCTCTTCAGTTGCCCTTTAAAGGGACACTGTAGGGGGGTTGGGGGAAAATGAGTTGAACTTACCCGGGGCTTCTAACGGTCCCCCGCAGACATCCTGTGCCCGCGCAGCCACTCACCGATGCTCCGGCCCCGCCTCCAGTTCACTTCTGGAATTTCTGACTTTAAAGTCTGAAAACCACCCCGCCTGCGTTGCAGCGTCCTCAATCCCGCTGATGTCACCAGGAGTGTACTGCGCAGGTACAGACCATACTGGGCCTGCGCAGTACGCTCCTGGTGACATCAGCGGGATCGAGGACACGGCAACGCAGGCGCAGTGGTTTTTAGACTTTAAAGTCTGAAATTTCAGAAGTGAACCGGAGGCGGGGCCGGAGCATCGGTGAGTGGCTGCGCGGGCACAGGATGTCTGCGGGGGACCGTTAGAAGCCCCGTGTAAGTTCAACTCATTTTACCCCGACCCCCCTACAATGTCCCTTTAAATGTTACTATTTTTTTGTCATGGCGGTCCTTTAAGGTCCATCATTAATATCAAATCCATTGCTTTCTTGATGAAATTTATTTAAAAGTATATTTGAATTAGGCGCTCCTGGCAGCAGCCTGTGCTTACATTCATCCAGCTTACACTGGACTGTGGCTACCACACCCCAAGCTGCTGCTGCTGCATTGTGTCTTTTCTGCCCTTTCCTTCTGCTGCCCCTAAACCGAAAGCTATGGTGTATAAAAGTAGTGTAGAAATAAAGTTTGAAAAAGCCTGTACAGCTCTGGCAGGGGGAAAAAAAATCTTGGAACTCAGTACAGGCGATGGGCAGCCAAGGAAAGAATTTGAGGGCAGAGTGTGCAATGTCGCTTTTTACGTATTATAGTTAAAAAAAAAAAATCCATAACTTTCTTTGTATAATACGCAACCCTTGCGTGGCAAATTAACAGCCATTTGCATCAAACATAGGCGAAACTGAGGCAGTGAGAGCCACTTAACACTACATATAAAAAACTGTGCTGCAGTCACCTCACAAAATGATTGCATGTCCCAAAAAGCAATAAAATATTAAATAAGGATATACATAAAGACATATACAAAGATCAGCATACAGAAGGGAAAAAAGGAAGAAAGCAGGTTTCTCTTTATATACAAGGCGGGGGATTATTCTGGAAATAAATGGTTTCCCAGAAACGCAGGGAAAGGTGTATTTGATCTTAAGTAACCATTGCAGTTGTGCGGGTCTCTCCAGAATAGTCACTGCGCCATTCTACAGTATCACGGCCCCACGCGGGCGCACGCGACGTCTTTGTGCGTTCATATTAGCGGTCAAGCTTGCAGGAATAGGAGAACTTATCTACAATATTGCAACTTCTAATAACTATAGCCTCCTATAGGTTTTATACTCAAAAGCGCCATTTAAAGCTTAAAGGACCACTGTAGCAAAAATCTTAAAATGTAAAATATATGTAAACACATACAAATAAGAAGTACGTTTCATGCAGAGCAAAATGAGCCATAAATTACTTTTCTCCTATGTTGCCATCACTTACAGTAGGTAGTATAAATCTAACAGAACTAACAGATTTTGGGCTGGTCCATCTCTCCATAGGGGATTCTCAGCATGGCCTTTATTCTTCATAAAGACACTCCCTGATTTAAACAAAGATGCTGGCCAGCCTCCCTGCTCACCGTACGCTTTCTTTGGCAGTTGGACGGAGCAACTGCCATTCACTAAGAGCTTTTGAAAATAAAACCCCCTATGAGCAGATGGGCTAGTCCAAAAATCTGTCAGTTCTGTCAGATTTCTACTACCTACTGTAAGTGACAGCAACATAGGAGAAAAGCAATTTATGGCTCCTTTTACTCTGGAAGAAACGTATTTCTTATCTGTATAGGTTTCTATTCATTTTAGGTTTCAATATTTTCATGGTCCTCCACTTTATACAAACTTAAAAATAGTTTTGAGTGCCCATCTTCCTCAGTCAGTCACGGCTCAGACCTCGAACTGTGGCTCTGACGTGCCCAAGAGGCTACTAAGCCAGGCACACACAAACTGCCCCAAAACATAGCTTATTGTTGCTGCTTTTGGCTTCCTCTATGGACAACAAAAATGGAACCCCCCCCCCACTCCCCCAAACAAAAACAAAAAACATACAGGGAAAGAAATCAATTTCTGTACGGACCCATCTCTAGCCTGCGGCCTAGCGACACATTCTGTTGCTATGGAGAGGGGAGGAGGGCCGACCGCATGATAAAGTTATGGTCGGGCGAGTAGGAGAACAATGCCCTAAGCTATGATGATCCACCAGGAAGATCACTAGCCAACACACCAGGGCTGATTGCTCAGAATCTAGCATGTGCACAGCAGATCGCAGAGGGAGCTCCGACCAGCCGACAACCATCCAACGTGTGTACAACTGCGCAGAGATTCTATCTTCTATGCTTTCTCTGTGTTTATGAGCCCTAAGGTATTTGGAAGAGTGTTTTGTCATTTCTAAATACACCATCTACAGGCCTACAAAAGGCAGGAAGCAGCTGTCTGTAAAGCGGACCGGAACTCACAACTTCCTCTCTGCGCGCAAAGATAAGCAACAGCATAATAACCTTTAAAGAAAAACATTTGTTACAGCGGATACAAACCCTGCAATAACTCTTCAGCGTGTCTACTTCCTGCTTTCATGGCAGCAGACATAGGGTTAACAGCCTGTGTTTACACACTAGCTGCTTTTCCGAGGCAGCCAGCTGACACAGCTGAGGGAGCAAATTACAGTGGTGATTAGTCACAGATGAGGGGGAATTAGACAGGCTAAACTCTCAATACACTCAATACACTTCTCTAGGTTTTCCTGCTGCAAGAGTTCAGGTCCACTTTAAAGGATAAGGGCACTTATAATGTTTGCCCAAATTCTGCCCTCTGCGGAATCTGGGAGGAACAAGCATGAGCACATACTCTATACATACAATTCCTTTATACCCCTCTGCGGCCCCCAAAAGCAGTTTCAGCCACGCTACGACATCAGCGGCGATTCCAAAAGCATGAGGCGAATAAAATCCAATGTAGGCCATTCCACAGGAGCGACTGAGATTACCCCAAATCGCAATGGTGGGGGCTGAAGCATACAAAGCATACGGTCGCTACAAAATCGCTTTTCAATCACTGTACAAAAGCCATTTAGCACCCAGAGCAAAAACAAACAAAAAGCGCATGCAAATTGTAATCGCTATACAATTGCTAACATTACATTGAAAACTGCTTCAAAATGCTATCAAAAGCGCTCAGCGACTGTGGTCACCTATTATCCAGTAGGCCCCAGCCCGTGTAAGGCACAATGGGATAACTTTAAATGAAGCAGAGAAGCACCTCTAATATTTAAGAGTCTGAGGGCAAAAATCAGGGAACGCTTCCAGTCAGAGGCAGAGCTTTGTGCTGTAGCTTCTCCTTTACTGGAGTCAATCTCCGCCTCTCCCCGCCCCTCTCATTTTTCTTGCACTGAGAGGGGCGGGGAGAGCTGGAGATCGGCAGAGATTGACTGGACTGGAGGCAGAGCTACTGCGCACAGCTCTGCCTCCCCCAGGCAGCAAAATCCATGACCTGGAAAGTCATGGAATTTTTCCCCGGTATTTGGGGGGTATAAAGACCTCGTTCTGCCGCAGGAATGCAGCATTTCAGCACGGCTTATATTGCTTAAGATAATTAGCAGGTAAAAAGTAGTATTTAATTTGGCTTCAGACTCTCTTTAAAGAGAACCAGAGATAAAGAATTAAAAGTTAGTTATACATACCTGGGGCTTTCCGCAGCTCCAGAAACCCTGATCGCTCCCACGCCGCGGTCTTCAGCCTTCCCCGTTCGCCGCACCGGCTCCCGTGACTTCAGCCGACTGGCCAGTCAAGGCGTAGCTAAAGTGCGCTCCTTGCGTACCTGTCCAGCAGTTGCTGGAGAGATACGCAAGGAGCGCACTTTACTTGCGTAGGCTGGCCACGCCCCCTGGAAGTCCATGAGCCGGTGCGGCGAACGGGGAAGGCTGAAGACCGCGGCGTGGGAGCGATCAGGGTTTCTGGAGCTGCGGGAAGCCCCAGGTATGTATAACTAACTTTTAATTCTTTATCTCTGGTTTCCTTTAAGCAGTAGTGTTGGCGTTTGAATTTAGTATAGTGAATTCAATCCCACAAATACTCCTGACCGCGGCTGTCCAGCACAGGGGCAGGAGGAGTTCACCGATCCGCGTGTCATGTGACCAATACTTTCACTAAACCGAATTTGAAGATCAATGCTACGAACCATTTAGCAGCCAATTTATTTAGAGACTTACAAGTTCTAGAGCACTTATTTTAGCACTTTTTTTTAAATTTCTTCTTTGTTACATATCTTTACTTCCAATTCATACTGCTGTAATGTGTAGTAATGGCCACTTATCACTAGGGGGCAGCTTGAGATAACAGAGGACGCTGCTTTCAGTTTCTGTAATTTCTGCTAGTAGAGAGAGATCAAAGCATTCCAAGAATTTACAGCACAACAAGTTCTGCCTACTGAAGTAAAAAAGCAGAGCACTTATCTCAATCGAGATAACTATTGAATGGGTTAAACAGGCTATGGCAAGCAATAGCCACACTCAGCCTCCATTGGTGGGAGTAGCTAAACATGGGATGTAGGAACTATACTTCAGCCCTCAAGTTTACCAACAGATACCAAAAAAAAGACACGTTCTATACACACCTCCCCTACCTCCATAACACGGCCAGCTACCGGGACTTTAGCGTTCAGACAACAGAGAAGTACGATAAGAGAGCCTTGAGAGACATAGTGCAATATAACCCCCGGGACTGAGAGCGGCTTTATTGGACCAGGGGGCAGGTATTTATAGGACAGTGCAAAAAGATAGCAAGCATAGGCCGCTGTGTCCTCTATACAAAGAGAAGCCAACAAGGTGCAGCTCTGCATCAGCATCACGCTATGCACAGCAGTAGGGAGGGCATGCCTTCCAGGACAATATATAATGTACAGAACTGTGTGCTGAGCCCCTAAGGACCCATTCGCCTGCCAAAGACCCCATTCAGACTGCAGGAGAAAACGCAACGTTTTCCGGAACCCACGGTGCACACATCCTAGGTTATCACTAATGTCGGGTTGGGGTTTCCGGGCGTTTTTAACTCTTTTTGCAGCTCCTAGTCTGAAGGCCAGTGACAAGGAACGGATAACCACAGAGGCACTTGTTTATCAAGACAGCTACAGAGAGGTCCGAAGCAAAAATCACCCAGGGGCTACAGACAAGGCACCGGCAATTTTGTATTAAAGGTTTTCACACCTAAGGTGACTGATCGTTTTGGTGGACAGGAAAGCTGAAGGTGCTAAACTTAAAGCGAACCAGAGGTGGGGACTTAAATTTAAAAAAAACAAACAAAACCAATGCTGCCTGATCCAGGATCAGGTATCTGCATTGTCCACCCCTCCTGTGGCCTGCATCTCCTTACTTTCACTTTCATGACCTCTGGGGTCACGACGCTGGAAGGAGAGCGAGATACTATATCAGCGTGCAGGGAGGTGGGAGAGCGGCCAGGGAGAGACAGACGCCCAATAGCAGCTGTGGAAAGTCTGCAGACGGGCCCCCAGTGGGCGTTTTGAGCAGGGAATCCCTCCCCTCCTTTCCCCTCGAGATAATCATTGTCGCCAATTTCAGGGGGTTATAGCGCAATGGTGGGGGGCAGAGAGCAGCGGGGGGGGGGGGAAGAACAGAGGCACGTCATGAGGCAGGGAACATGCCTCTGTGTCCCATCTGCCCTCCCGCCGCACCGCCTAGGGTACACAGTGGTTCACACACTAGATGAAACTTGGCCATGGCAGCCAACAACCACCACATCTGCTAAATCAAGCACGTGTACAGCAGCCCTCCCCTGACGCCCCCTCTTGGCCGAGAACATTGTTCACCCCGCCTGCTGTGTAACGCTCCTCGCTCCATCGGCCACCCTCCTCCCCGAATAGCAAATCAACACCTTGCTAGGCTAAATGCTAGCAACATGTTCTGGGAAATTCAACAACATTTCCCACTAAAAACCCTCATCTTTATTGTATCGTGTGTGCGAGTTTTAGCGCTTTAATAATTCTTTCATTGCCCCCCCCCCCCTCTCTGGTGGATCCACAGTAGATCCCAGGCAGCCGATTGGTAGGGATCTGGCTGGATCTCCACTTCTGACCGATTTCCTTCAGTTCACTGAGACTTTCCGCTCAGCTCAGAAATTCCATTAAAGAGGATCTGTAACATCAAAAGATCCCCTGGGGGGTACTCACCTCGGGTGGGGGAAGCCTCCGGATCCTAATGAGGCTTCCCACGCCGTCCTCTGTCCCACGGGGGTCTCGCTGCAGCCCTCCGAACAAGATGACGTCATTATTTACCTTCCCGGCTCCTGCGCAGGCGCTCTGACGGCTGTCGGCTCCGAACTACACGGAAATACCCGATCGCCGTCGGGTCTGCTCTACTGCGCAGGCACAAGTTTCCGGCACCTGCGCAGTAGAGCAGACCCGACTGAGATCGGGTATTTCCGTGTAGTTCGGAGCGGAAAGCAGCCACAGCGCCCCCGCTGGAGCCAGCAAAGGTAAATATTGATTTTACAGTCGGGCCTGTCGCCGGCTGTTCGGAGGGCTGCAGCGAGACCCCCGTGGGACAGATGACGGCGTGGGAAGCCTCATTAGGATCCCGAGGCATCCCCCACCCGAGGTGAGTACCCCCCAGGGGATCTTTATGAGGTTACAGAGTCTCTTTAAAGTACATACAGCTTCTTACCTCTATATACAAGTCATCTAAAGTGCAGCGAGCTAAACAAACTAAACACGGCAAAATAAGGGACATGTGCCAAAGCAAGAAGATTTTAAATAAAGTTTTGTATTTTTTTAAGTTATTTTTAAAGTTTTTTTTTTACTCCATTTTTTTTCCCTTCATCCCAACAGCTGGAACTTCCCAACACGATATTGTAAAATATAGACAATTACAGCACACAAGAAGAAAATTCTCCCAAATGGGCGACAGACATCGATAAAAACTCAAAATAGGTCTTAAAGACTTTCAAAAATAATAATTTGTTTTGCCTAGGGATGAGATTTTAAACTGTATAGATACTTTGCCAGACCTATTTAGTTCTTATGCTCTAACTTCTTAAAGGACTTCCGAGGCCAAAATCCGGGCCCAAAACATAAAAAAAGTTAGCTACCTTCATGGCTTTGTAAGGCACGGAGGACGCCATCCGCGCCCTCCATGCCGTTCCGCCTGGTCCCCTCTGCTGAATAGCCCCCCGAAAGACTATGACCCCACGGTCCGGGTCGGCATCTTCTGCCCCTATAAAGATGGCCGCCGGAGCTGGCCACGGCTGCGCAGTCCGCATAGCCGCTACTGCGGCTGCGCAGCTCTAGGGCCAACCCTCTGATTCACGCTGGCTGTTACGTGATCGGGGGGTTGTCCCTAGAGCTGCGCAGCCGCAGTAGCGGCTATGCGGACTGCGCAGCCGTGGCCAGCTCCGGCGGCCATCTTTATAGGGGCAGAAGATGCCGACCCGGACCGTGGGGTCGCAGCCTTTCGGGGGGCTATTCACCAGAGGGGACCAGGCGGAACGGCACGGAGGGCGCGGACGGCGTCCTCCGTGCCTTACAAAGCCATGAAGGTAGCTAACTTTTTTTATGTTTTGGGCCCGGATTTTGGCCTCGGAAGTCCTTTAATAATGTAAAAAAGAGGTTCATATTTGGAATGAATTAATCCTAAATATCCTCTATCTGGAAGCCCCTTCCCCCAATTAGACTGCTTAGGGAGAGAACTCCATTTGAAACTTTTTTTACCAAATGAACTCACAGAAGATAAAAACAGGGGACGAGGATAAAGGTGAACATGTAACTAAGGCAGCGGAAGAATTGGGTGCAGGATAAAGCTGAAAAATGGCTCATCCTGCTCCTGCAAAGGTCCCGGTGGCGTAAATTACTATTCCCCCCTCCAGGTCGCCTTGGACACTGGGGTGAGACTGTTCCTATCGCAATTTGGACTCCTCCTTTTGACGGCACCCAAATTACTCAAGGAGCGCCGTGCCCAAATTTCTAGAGCAGTTTTCGCCTGACTCGGGATAAAGAGCGGGACAGGTAAGGACACAGTTGTCAGTGCCCGAATATCCCAGCGGCCTTTACACATGTAGAGGGGTGGGTGTGAGGTTTTTTTTTTTAATCCACACCAGCATGTATACACATTGTCACAACAAAGAATATTGGGTGGTCACCTCTACTGTCAACTCCTGGCATAAAAATATTGGATTTTAGCTTTAACTGTCGGGCATAAAATCAAAAATCAATTCTCTATTTTTATCTGGTAAACAAGTAATGAGGATGCTAACCAGGCAATCCAAAGGTTAAACTCTCTATTACTTTTCTTGTTGATAAATGATCATTCCCCAGTTTACCTGATTTATTTGGTATGTTGCCGCACAAAGGAAGTTGCAGGGCATGCTGGGTTGTCTTTTTTTTTTGCTTCTTTATTTCCCCTCAGACTTACCTAATGTACAGAAGCAAAAAAGGACAACCCAGCATGCCCTGCAACTTCCTTTGTGCGGCAACGTACCAAATAAGAGTCAGGTAAACTGGGGAATGATCATTTATCAACAAGAAAAGTAACAGTGATTTTAACTTTTGGCTTGCCTGGTTAGCACCCTTATCACTTGTTTACCAGATAAAAATAAAGAATTTATTGTTGATTTTATGTCCGACAGTTACACTTTAACTAGCGTACAAGGGGGTTAACGCCTTTTTGGGAATTTTATCTTAGTCTGTTCCCATTTTGGAGAATTTATCCCACTTCAGGAAACGCGAGAAAATCTCTACCAGGACCAGAGACGGCAATAAGTAAAAAAACTTTACTTTCACAAAGCAGAGAAGGGTTTGAACACCGGTCATGTTTTTGTTATTGCCGCCTATAACTTTACAGTCCAGCAGCCATTGGGGATTACTTGAAATCAATGGAGGCTCAACGAAATGGAAATATAGAAGATATCACAGGGAAACAATCAGCAGTACAACCTAAAAGTGGTTCTAACGCCTTTCAATGCTATACACACAACAAAAAAAATGTCTTTACCAAGTTGGTTTTTACACCGCAGATACTTGCTGTGCATCCCTTTTATAAAGTTTCTTTTTGCAAAATCAACACGGACAGTGCTGAATCAGAAGGAACTATTGCAAATTATAAAGCAGATAATAGTGTCACAAATAAAACCGTGTAACACAAACAAACATGCTACAACACCAAATACCTAATCTTCTAAGCTTACAAAGCAAAAACACAAAGATAAAAAAAAAGAACAGAAAGTAATAAATTAACACGAACAAGAACAGAATGCTGAAAAAAACAAAAACTTTGTAACACAGGTTTCCATCATGGATTCATTGTCTCCAGACGGGAAAAGGTGTCGTTTTGGGCAATAGTGGAGCCAAGAAGTCTAATGCAAGGGAGCTCATGGTAGAGCAGTGATGGCTAACCTTGGCACTCCAGCTGTGGTGGAACTACAAGTCCCATGAGGCATTGCAATACTCTGACAGCTCTAAGCATAACTCGGGGAGTCAGAGGCTTGATGGGATTTGTAGTTTTGTCACAGCTGGAGTGCCAAGGTTAGCCATCACTGTGGTAGAGCAAAACGAAATGGTTTCCCTGCATCGAAGTAACGGATCCTAGTTAAGATCTTTGGAGCATAGAAGAGACCGGCAAGCTTGTGAACTGCAGGTCATCTTGTCAAGCCCTGGAGAAGATATTTGGTCAAAAGCAAAAACCACAAACATAAAGCAGATACATCCAAGGGGGAAAACGGCTATCGAAATCCCTTCTTAGTGTAGTAGCCCCCAATGTCGTCATTAGCGACCGTTTCAACTGCAACAAAACCGCTAAAGCTTGCAGTGGCCTGTGCAACTGCCAAAACCTCCCAGCATGCCTTGCAGCAGGCCGCCACACAGGAAGCTGATGAAAATATCCGGACGGTCAACAGCTTGTATCACTGCTCTCCTACAATTCCTTCCGATACGGTCTGTGGACTAAAAACGCAGCATTAACCAGGACAGAAGACAGTCAGGGTAATGAGGAGTCCGGGGACTTATGACACCGCCCTCCAGATCAGCCCATTCTTGCTGGGCTCCAGAAATTCCTCCACCAGGACCTGGATGACTTTCTTCAGCTCGTCCTCAAGGAATAGCCGGTCCCTGCAACAAGAGAAAGACAATGGTATTAAAGGAGTGGTCCAAAGTAATTAAAATTCTACTTACCCGGGGCTTCCTCCAGCTCCTGGCAGCCGTCCTGTGCCCTCGCTGAAGCTCCGCTTCCAGACGGTGGCCTGGGGTCCCCTCCGGTGTAGAAGCTGAACTCGCCAGTTCGTCCTCTACTGTACCTGTGCGAACGCCGCTGTCAATCACGCCAACATCACCTGGAGTGTACTACACAGGCCAGCGTTCTACCCAGAATTTTTTCGAGCCGGGTGGCATGAAAAAGTAGCCGGGTGGTATGAAAAATAAGTCTGGTTGGGCTAGATGAGAAAATACGGGGCCGGCGCTTCTCTGCACAACTCTGCTTACAGAAGAGAAGGTGGTGAGCAAATGAAAGCCCGGTGCTCACCAAAACTAGCATGGTGGAGCACCCGACTATAAGAGCCTGGGGAGAACACTGTAGGCACAGTAGTTTTGTGCCTGCGCAGAACACTCCAGACCGCGAGAGGCTCTCACCCAGGCGCAGTAGATGCGCGTCGGCATCTACATCGGAGGGGACCCGGGGCCAGCGGATGGAAGTGGAGCTGCGGCGAGGGCTCAGGACGGCTGCCAGGGGCTGGAGGAAACCCCACGTAAGTAGCATTTTGTTTTTAATTCACCTTGCATCTGTCATTTAAAGTGAACCAGAGACGAAGCACCCTCATGTATTGTACCATATAGATCAGTGGGAACATTAAAGAAAACCCCTACCCTGCTCTCGGTTTCATTCTTCACTGCTCAGCCGGTTATCAGCCCTAATGAAATCCCCGACTGAGCATTCAGACTGGCTTTGCTCAGGAATCTTTATAGCCTAATCGGTCTTCTCTGATGTCTTTTTTCAAGAGTATGTACAGAAGGATCCGCAAACCAAGCAGTGGTAGAAACCGCTGGTATTCTTTATTCAACAATTCCACATGGCAGAATGGGGGGGGGGGTGGGGGGTCGAGCGTTTTTGACTTTTCAGTCTTTTTTCAAGCCTGTCCCCTTCTGGCTCTGCTATAATGTCTCAGCTATGATGATTCCTGAGCAAAGCCAGACTGAATGCTTAATCAGGGATTGTATCAGGGCTGATAACAAGCAGGTTGAGCAGTGAAAGATGAAACAGAGAGCATGGTAGGTGTTTTCTCTAATGTTCCCACTGATATATATGGTACAATACATGAGGGTGCTTTGTCTCTGGTTCACTGTGTCGGGAATACCACTTGCTGGCCTCAGGAGTCCCCCCATGCATAACTAATATGATCCCATGCCTGTAAAACCTTTAGCTAGCACTAGGCTAGCTAGTACAAGTGTCCAGCTCCCCCCGATCGCCTGCAATCCCCCCCCCCCCGTTTATACATTCCCCAGCCTGGATCCAGCAATTGCGCAGCCTCCCCGCACAGCTTCGGTCTCTCTATGGGGAGGATCGGGTATGCGCATGACATTGTGTGCGATCCTCCCAATAGTGAAGACCGGAGCTGTGCGGGGAGGCGTCGCCGATCGCTGGATCCAGGCTGGGGAATGTATAAACAGGGGATCGGGGGGTACCAGACACTTGTACTAGCTAGCCTAGTGCTAGCTACAGGTTTTACAGGCATGGGATCACATTAATTATACTGGGGGACACAACCTGGCAAAACCTCCTGAGCGGCGTAACACTCAGGAGGTTAAGCAGAGGCTTCTTTCCTGTTAGTTCACCAAGGCGGATCGATCAAAAGAGGTGCAAATAAAACTGAAGCAAAAGCAATGAAGCCTCCTGGAGCAACCAATCAGGTTTCTGCTGGGAAACAAAGAAAAGGATTCTGACTGGTTGATCTGGGCCATTGCTCCGCCTCAGCTCATGTCTTGATAAGTCAGCCCCATGAGTATCAGATCACGCAAAGACAAAAAGACAGCCATCTTCCAGATAATCGACCTTTCCGTTCTATCGCTCAATATTAGGTGGCCATACAGCGATTTTCCCATCCATTCCTGGCAGATTCAATCTCTGATAAAAAAAACAGACAAATCTTTTGCCCCAACATGTGCAATCGATTGAATCGTTGGTAGATAAGAATTGATTGAAATTTGATTGACTGGACAGGACAAAAGATTTGCAGGAGTAGCAGTAGTTTGAAGGCTCCGAGTGTTTCACTGCACAGAACTGTGCAATGCTGCTCTTCGATGGATATTAGAATCGATTGACAATCAATATGCTGTGTGTGGTGGGAATTGATTGAGGAATTGATCGTTTAGCCACAACGAATGCCAATCTATCAGGAGAGCACTACAGAAAAACTCCTGGAATTCCGCAAGCCAGCTTTAGAGAGACGTTCAGCAGGGATCTCTGCCCAATATCGATCATGTCGCTGCAGCGTCTAACTTTCCATGCCTGTATACCCCTTCCCCCTCAACGTTTGGATATAGTCTAATCTGTTGAAATCGTTCAGTTCTGGACTACTTTGACACACTCCTTTCTACATCACTTGAAAACCGTATTTTAGTTTTACTCAATTAGTAAGGGTGCATACACATATCCAATTTTGATTGGCCAATGTTATCACTTCCATGTAGTCTGAAAGCTTACTTACCCAAACTGTTCATGGTATTCAAAGTCTGCTGGTCCTCATACTACATGGAGGGGGGAAAATTGGCCAATAATTAGTCAATTAAAATGGGATGTGTGTATACACCTTTATGACATTTGCATTCCAGGAAGCCAGACATACCAGCATGCATTGCTGCACTTTTAAACTCCTCCCCTTTGAGGTCATGCGTGTTTCTACAGTACAGAGCACTGAACAGAGTCTGCATTGGAAATGTCTATGGATGAGTCTACAGCCCAACGAGTAAGTCAGGATATGGCAGCAGAAGACCACGTTACTCAGTACTCACCCCTTCCCTGGGCTGCCGCACATCTCTGCGTAATATTTGACCTTTGGTTCTGTTCCACTTCTTCTCAGTGTGGCCACACAACCGTTCTGAAAGGTGAAGGTGACCATCTGACTGCTCTTACTCACAGGCAGCAACTGCAAGAGACACAGGAGGAGAGGTAAGTATAACACAGAGCTCAGAGATTGGCTGATCTGCTCAGGTGCAGAGATGGCCAATCAAATTAAGCATTTCAAGCTGACCTGTGTTTTTAAAGAGACTTTGAAGTGAACAAAAAGTGCTATTTTTACCTGTTAGTTCGCGTAGTCTCAGATGTAAACCGGCACATCCCTACCGCAAAACGAGGGGTTTAGACCCCCCAAATCCCGGGGCAAACATCCACATTTTTCTTGGTCGTGGATTGTGCTGCCGCCTCTACTGATGTCAAACACTGAGGATTTGATTGATTTTACCATTTGACCATTGTGGATTGGCTACCTCTAGCAGTTCAGTCTATCTACTCATCTGTGTGACAACAGCACCTGTACTTATTGTTTACAGCAATGGTCTATAAACATGTAGCAGAATCCAGGAATTAACAACATAATATACTAAACCCGGCCATCCACCTCCCAGGAGTTACTGCAAATGAGGAGGACAGATGGATGCAATATAGCTGCCAATAGGTACTGGCACATAACATTAAGGCCCCTTTTCCACGAGCAGTTGATAGGCAGTGAAAATCCTCTCAAACTCTCCCAGCTGCTTGCTGCTGCCTGGTAACTGCTCACTGCTGCCTGGTAACTGCTCACTGCTGCCTGGTAACTGCTCACTGCTGCCTGGTAACTGCACACTGCTGCCTGGTAACTGCACACTGCTGCCTGGTAACTGCACACTGCTGCCTGGTAACTGCACACTGCTGCCTGGTAACTGCACACTGCTGCCTGGTAACTGCACACTGCTGCCTGGTAACTGCACACTGCTGCCTGGTAACTGCACACTGCTGCCTGGTAACTGCACACTGCTGCCTGGTAACTGCACACTGCTGCCTGGTAACTGCACACTGCTGCCTGGTAACTGCACACTGCTGCCTGGTAACTGCACACTGCTGCCTGGTAACTGCACACTGCTGCCTGGTAACTGCACACTGCTGCCTGGTAACTGCACACTGCTGCCTGGTAACTGCACACTGCTGCCTGGTAACTGCACACTGCTGCCTGGTAACTGCACACTGCTGCCTGGTAACTGCACACTGCTGCCTGGTAACTGCACACTGCTGCCTGGTAACTGCACACTGCTGCCTGGTAACTGCACACTGCTGCCTGGTAACTGCACACTGCTGCCTGGTAACTGCACACTGCTGCCTGGTAACTGCACACTGCTGCCTGGTAACTGCACACTGCTGCCTGGTAACTGCACACTGCTGCCTGGTAACTGCACACTGCTGCCTGGTAACTGCACACTGCTGCCTGGTAACTGCACACTGCTGCCTGGTAACTGCACACTGCTGCCTGGTAACTGCACACTGCTGCCTGGTAACTGCACACTGCTGCCTGGTAACTGCACACTGCTGCCTGGTAACTGCTCGCTGCTGCCTGGTAACTGCTCACTGCTGCCTGGTAACTGCTCACTGCTGCCTGGTAACTGCTCACTGCTGCCTGGTAACTGCTCACTGCTGCCTGGTAACTGCTCACTGCTGCCTGGTAACTGCTCACTGCTGCCTGGTAACTGCTCACTGCTGCCTGGTAACTGCTCACTGCTGCCTGGTAACTGCTCACTGCTGCCTGGTAACTGCTCACTGCTGCCTGGTAACTGCTCACTGCTGCCTGGTAACTGCTCACTGCTGCCTGGTAACTGCTCACTGCTGCCTGGTAACTGCTCACTGCTGCCTGGTAACTGCTCACTGCTGCCTGGTAACTGCTCACTGCTGCCTGGTAACTAATTGCTGAGTACACAGTTCAAGTGCCCGTGGAAATGGGCCCTCAATGAGTAGGATAGGCAAAAACTATAATTAAACAAACATCACATAGTCCATACAGGCAGCAGATGTAGAACTACAATCTAATCTATTTCGAGTTGCATGCCAATATTCACTAAAGGCATCAATAATAGCATGCAAAAGATGAATAAATCAGTATTTGTTAAGGGTTCTTCCTGTGACACAGGAGACCTGGGTGTGAATCTCAGCTCTTCCTGTTGCAGCACCTATTCAGTAAGGAGATCTTGGACAAGACTCCCCAACACTGCTACAGCCTACTGCCTATCGCCCCTAAAGGCTGCAGCTCTGGCACTTTGAATCCGCCAGGAGAAAAGCGTGATATAAATGTCATGTGTCTTGTAAAAAGATCATATTATAAAAATGCTGAGTGCTCCAAAACAACAGAAACACTAGGCATGAAGTGGCACACAAGAGTTTTCTGGACCTCCAGCACCTCCTGGGACATAGAGAGTCACAGTTTGGTGCATACAGCTAAACTGGACATTACCAACATGATGCCAAACACTTGCCATAATCTACTATGGCAAGATACATACACTCTTCTTGTTCTGCTGGCTGCTGTCGTAGCCACTGCTGACATCCCGGACGTAAACGATGCCGTAATCCCCACAAGACTGCGGATACGTCTTTGGCCCGTTGTAATTTCTCAGTCGATCGAATATCCTGTTAATGGTGATGGGGTCGTAGCACAGGAAGTAGGAGGTTTTGGAGATGTGGTAGCCATATCTGGAGATAATAGATTAAAGAAAAACAAACAAAATGTAATGAGAAAAACAAAAACAGACCTACCAGTAGTAAACACTGACAGGCCATCATTCATGCCAGGTCTCCTAGCAACCAGAGCCAAGCAGATGCTTCTGTCTTTACTATAAACGGAAGACTGGCTGCAGCACCATTATGGGTTAAGAAGCCACGCCCCCAACCCCACCCACCTAAAGTTCACAGCTTTTTGAACATTTTAATGGCAAATAAAACCATTCATGCACATAGGAAGTAGATTTGCCCATCTCTGAAAGTTTTCTCTTCTGTTCTTACTGTACACAGAAGGAGAGGCTTCACTCCTCCCTCATTTGCTTTGTTGCAGCCCCTCCTCTCTTCCAGCCTGAACTGTGATCAGATAATTCTGCTGTAATAGACTACAATGAATCAAACATCTGCAGAACAGAGAACCCAACAAGGCGCGCAAGGCTTTCTTTTGCTGCAGGATGGTAATAGAAGCACATGTATATATTATATTGTGTATATAAATATTGTCTGCTGAAGGATTTTTGCCTAAAAGTTATTTTATTTGCTAATGCTGGTGGAATCAAAACCGTTCACTCCACGAAAGCCTCCAGTTCCAGACAAAGGGCGAATGGCTAGTTTGCAGACACACCTTGCCATTTACGTTATTACAATTCTTCTAGCCCTTCTCCAAATTCACCCAGACTTAAAGGACCTCTGTCGCGAAAATCTTAAAATTTAAAATACATGTAAACACATACAAATAAGAAGTACATTTCTTCCTGAGTAAAATGAGCCATAGATTACTTTTCTCCTATGTTGCTGTCACTTACAGTAAGTAGTAGAAATCTGACATTACCGACAGGTTTTGGACTAGCTCATCTTCTCATAGGGGGTTCTCCGGGTTTTCTTTATTTTTAAAAGCACTTAGTGAATGGCAGTTGCTCTGTCCAACTGCCAAAATAGTATGCAGCGAGCAGGGAGGCTGGCCAGCATCTTTGTATAAATGTTTTTCAGGGAATGGCTTTATAAAGAATAAAGGCCATGCTGAGAATCCCCTATAGAGAGATGGACTAGCCCAAAACCTGTCGGTAATGTCAGATTTCTACTACCTACTGTAAGTGACAGCAACATGGGAGAAAAGTAATGTATGGCTCATTTTACTCAGGAAGAAAGATACTTATTTGTATGTGTTTTAAATTTCAAGATTTCCACGACAGCTCCTCTTTAAAGAAAATGTCTACTGGATGACTACTATAAATTAAAAAAAAAAAAAAAAAAAGTGGTCTGCCTAGAATCATTGCATGTATAGAAACATTGAGCCTCATTCAAGTCACTTTTTCTCCAGAGTTTTCTCCCAGGAGATAATTTTTCAACTTCTGCGTAAAACAAAATTTCAGCACTCTAATTCAAAAAGTACCAAAAAGTAGGTGAAAAGTGCTGCCAAATTATGAGTATTTTCTCTTTCTTGCTGGTGGCTTAAAGGGCTTTTTTTCTTAATAAAGTGTGAAAATATCACCTGGGAGAAAAAGTGAATTAGATCAGACCCATTGTGTCCATGCATACGATCATTGTCCCTTTGCCTGATACAATAACCTACTTGCCCACTAGATGGTGCTGTTGTATAAAGTCACTTACGTTTCATATATCTGGACCAGTTGTTGCTCCAGGTTCATACCGACGCTGTCCAGATAAGTCGCCATTTCTGCCACCACTGCAGCAGCGCTGACCCCATCCTTGTCCAGAACGGCCGTCCCGCACATGTAACCTGAAAGCAAACATAAGGAAGATTAACTAACCTACAGCATAACTCAGGCAAATCAGTTCCCCATAACTAGAATTACAATCAACACCTATTTAAAAAAAAAAAAAAAAAGTGGTCACAAGAAAAGCGAATCTGAAGATCCCATAGTGGCCAAACTTCCCAATATCAACAGAACATTTCCATAGCCTATAGGCCAGCAACGCAATTGTACAGAATTCAGCCCAGAATTGTCACTTGAGGGATCGCCTACCAATCTCTGCCGGGAGCACCAAACTATTAGTGTACACATCTTTAGACTCAATCTTGATGATATGGACACTGGACTAGAATAGGATTAGATTGAGGCGCCTCTAAGGACAGCCAGTGACATGACTGTACTCTAATGTGCTGCAGAAGAAGTCAGTGCTATATAAATACATAATAATAATAATAATAATATGGTAGGACATTAGACTATGACTATGGTAGGATTAGATTGTAAGCTCCTCTGAGGACAGCCAGTGACATGACTATGTACTCTGTAATGTGCTGCAGGAGATGTCAGTGCTATATAAATACATGGTAGGACACAAGACTATGACAATGGTAGGATTAGAGTGTGAGCTCCTCTGAGGACAGTTAAGCTGGCCACTAACGGTCCAATTTCTAGTGAAAAATCGTCCGAGCGATCAGAAATTCTGATCGGACAAAAAATCGTTTACTACACCATCAACTAACCAATCATTTCTTCCTATCTATCACGACCACCAAGAAAATCCAAATTTTCGTTCGACGAAAATTCATTCGGGCGACATTTTTTTCACTCGTTCATAATCGATTGTCTCCACTAATGGGGATTATTTACAACCAATCCGATCAGAATTTCTGATCGCTCGAACGATTTTTCGCTAGAAATTGGACCGTTAGTGGCCAGCTTTAGTGACATGGCTATGTACTCTAAACAAAGTACTGCAGACTGCAGAAGAGGTCACTGCTATATAAGGACAGAGTAAAGTCAGTTACATGACTAGAAACCTGAAGTGAAATGAATATGGAGTCTTGCATATTTATTTCGTTTTAAACAATGCACATTGCCTGGCTGTCCTGCTGATCCTCTGCCTCTAATACTTTTAGCCATAGCCCCTGAAATTTCTGAGCAGCAGTTAATCTGCTCACTTTTGCCAGCATATGATGTATGTGGATCTGTGTCTGGACTATTCCTCCCTTTCCCCCCATGCTCCAGACTCACTCACACCATGCACCTTGAGAAAGGAGGGAGATGTAGCATACATGTGACACTAACACTTCACAACCCCTGTAGGACAGTTAAGGAGGAATATGGCGGGCGGTGGGTCCGCTGAGGGAAGGATAGAGACATATTCCTGGAGAGGCGCATTAAGAGACAAGAATTTACCTATGGATTCCTCGAATGCAAACAGGACAGTCTTCCCTTTATCGGAGAGATCCTTTGCTCTGTTGCCGATCCACTTAAACCCGGGAAGCGTGTCCTGTGAGAGGAGAGGTCACATATTACATCTGCAATACAAGGATAATCTGCAAGAGCTAAAAGGGATTAGAGAAAACCACAACAACTCAATGATATTGAAAGCACAACTGAACTGCAGAATATATCCTCAGTACTCCATAAACTCTGAGGAGATTTCGATAGCCGGCGCTGAACGCTGCAGCAGGGCCTTGTCATAGCAGCAATGCGCACCCTGTGCAATGGTAATTCAAATTACATCTCAACTCGGAGGGGGGACAGTATAACGCTGCCGGTGGGCTTAGCGGCAGCAGGGAGAGCCGCCATTCGACTCTACCTGCGCCAAACTGCCCAGCGCCGTAATGACATGCCCCCATAAACTCTGTGGAGCCCCTTTTGTATGTATAACATTTGCATACAAAATTTGCATAACCCGGCATCAACTCAAAATCATTCGCATCTCATTGACCCTCCCTAGTTGGCACAGAGTAAAACTTTTGTACAAAAAGCCTCTTAGACGTCTGTGGCACAGGAATATGGGGAAACAAAACCGCCTGTAGCATATGGATGGAAACAGAACACCTATAGATCTCTGCGGCATGCTCAGGGTTCACACACACAGGCACGGTGAAGAAGTGAGAGGAGTTGATGGCGTGAGCTCTCACCTCGTAGTGGAAGCCTTCCTGCGCGGCGATGGCATAGAGGATGTTGGAGGAGACGGCGGTGGCCAGCATGTACACGTCCCCAACGTCACCTTTCCCGTCTGACTTCTGCCAGGTGAAGAACATCCACCAGCCCAGCAGAGCCGCCAGCTCGTTCCCTGTGAACACCTTCCACCGGCCGCTGCAAGACAGACAGGAGGCAGAGCATTAAAGAGAACCTGTCACAGTACAAACTCAGCAGCTTCAACTGTCACACAGAGTACCAAGCCTGGAAGGGCTATGTAGAGATTGGACTTTTGTATTGGTCAGGGACCATCACTCTAATGAAGGTGCAGTGTTCTCCCCAGAAATTTTTTCCAGCCGGGTGGCATGAGATGAGTGCTTCTGTGAGCAACTCTGCTTACAGTATAGGAGGAGGTGAGCCGATGACAGCCGGGTGGTCACCAAAACTAGCCGGGCGGAGCACCTGGCTAAAAGAGCCTGGGGAGAACACTGAGGTGCCATGATACTATTTTAAAGGACAACTGAAGTGAGAGGGACATGGGGGCTGCCAAATTTATTTCCTATTGAACAATGCCAGTTCCTTGGCAGCCCTGCTGATTTATTTGGCTGCAGCAGTCTCTGACACCAGAAACAAGCATGCAGCTAATCTTGTCAGGTCTGACAATGTCAGAAACACCTGATCTGCTGCATGCTTGTTCAGGGGCTATGGCTAAAAGTATTAGAGGCAGAGGATCAGCAGGACAGCCAGGCAACAGGTATGGTTTAAAAGAAAATAAAATGGCAGCCTCCCCATCCCTCTCACTACAATTGTCCTTTAATTACATCTCCACTTCCTTGCTTTTTGCGATTTCTAAGTGCTGAAGAGTCTTATTCTACATGGACTTTTTTTTTTGCGACTGCGAGCCACAAACGTACAGAACATATAAAGTACCCCTGAACCATGTGCTGTGTTTAATAACAGTGGTTATAGCAGTGTTTATGCTGCAGGTGCTGTGACTGAGCGACAGCACAATCCTCACCATAGGTTTCCCCCCTGGTGCCCCCGCTCTGCTGTTCTGTAATCTTTGACTTCTGACAGAAAGTCAATGCAGTGGAGAGGAAGAGGCAGTTTATCTCCTTCACTGTCTCTATGATCTCCTCTCTGCCTGCTCTTTCGTCCTTTGTAGTGGGTGGCATAGTTACTGCCTGTCTCGCAGCTCTCACTACGCAGCAGGAAGCGCGACCGCAGGCAGAGCTGTGTATTTAGATACATTTTGAATCTAGTGTATGGAGCGGTACAAATATTGCTTGTGTGCGCCCTCTTGTGGCAATCAGGAACATTACAGCCTGTCCACTGCTCTACAGAGACAATGTATTACAGAAGTTGGCGCTGACCCGGAAGTAATTAGAGGGTCAGTGCTTTTACTGTGCGCATGGAGAAATCGAGATATGTAATTACAGAAGAATGGGGGAGCTGGAGTGCCCGATATGACAGTGAGGGAAATCCTAATAAGGTAAGTAATTGTGTTAGGTTTTTTCTCTGACTGGTTATTTTTACGGATTCAGGTGTACTTTAAAAAGGAACCTAAACTGAGAAGGATATGGATTTTTCCTCTTCAAATACCAGTTGCCCGACTCTCCAGCTGATCCTGTGTCTCTAATACTTTCAGCCACAGCCCCTGAACAAGCATGCAGATCAGTGTTATAATTTAAGTAGGCCTCAGTTATTTGGACTGAGTTAGTCAAAAAGGCTTGGGGAGCAGACCTGCCCTTTAAGGGGATTTTCTCTTTGAGAGAAAATCTACAGTTCTGTCAGCAGAACCAGAACATACCAAGAAGCTGTTCTATGGACAAGGCCACAGGTCTCCCTGACCTGTGCATGTACACCACTAGAACAGTAAACATCAGCCATATTTACTAAACAACCAAATTCCTTTTAAGTGGGGCAGAAGCCTCATTGAATATTAATCGAGGAGGTGTGTATTATGACACCACGAGGGGGCTCAGCTAATAGTCGTGGCGAAGATGAGATCACATTTAACTCTTTCCTAGTCGGTATTAATAGCCAGACGAGCTGACAAAGGGGGCACTGATTCCTGCTATGCTTCAATACTGACTGGGACCTCTAAGTATGTTCATTCCTTTCTGTAATCTGATATGATATATGCTGTACATAGGTAGTCTAGTGTAACATAGTAGATATAAGAAGACCTGACTAACTTCAGCAGGGAGTTAGGCAAGAGCTGTAACGCCAAGAGACATGAAGATTTGCTTTGCTTGCTAGGATATGATAAACTGTCTCTGTATATATGTTTCCTGAATAAACTCCTTAAATATTGAAGAAGCCTGAGGAAAGTATCTCCTGCTTGCTGTGTGAGGAGTCGTGTTTGTAAACTCTTGCTAATGAGTTTGCTGGTGCCGGAGCAAAAGGCGTTTATTACAATCAGGTGCTCTGACTGAAACCAGACTGGATTAGCTGCATGCTTGTTTCAGGTGTGTGATTCAGCCACTACTGCAGCCAAATAGATCAGCAGGGCTGCCAGGCAACTGGTATTGTTTAAAAGGATACATATCTATCCCTTTCAGTTTAGGTTCCCTTTAAGGACAACTAAAGTGAGAGGCATATGGCGGCTGCCACATGCATTTCCTTTAAAACAATACTAGTTTCCTGGCATCCTGCTGATCCTCTGCCTCTAAAGCCCTATCTACACCATAGAATTTTTTGTACGATTCGACTCATCGATTCAATCAGACATGTGCGATCGGGATTCGATTCTATTCATTTTGCCATAGTTCTGAGAGAGCGCTTTAACGTGAGGAACAGGTGAACTCCTGTGAAATGCGTTGTCTGGCACCATTTCTGTGCAATAAAGCTTTTGAACTTCCGCCTTTCTACAGGAGAGGTAAGCCAGTCTCATTTTTTAAAAACGGTTTTTAGTTATTTTATTACTTTTGGGTGCTTCTACCCTCCAGTTGTTATCCTGTAAAACCGATGCCACACAAATCATCAGTGTGCAACCTGAGGCAACAAAGTGGCATCTGTTCAGATGTTTGGGAAAGGTAATGCGATAGTAGCCTTACAGGACAACTGAAGTGAGAGGTATATGGAGGCTGTCATATTTATTCCCTGCTGAACAAGATCAGTTGTCTAGCAGTGCTGCTAATTTATTTGGCTGCAGCAGTGTCTGAATCAAACCAGAAACAAGCATGCAGCATAATGATGTCAGAAACATCTGATCTGCTGCATGCTTGTTCAGGGGCTATGGCTAAAAGTATTAGAGGCAGAGGATCTGCAGGTTAGCCAGGCAACTGGTATTGCTTAAAATGAAGTAAATATGGAAGCCTCCATATCCCTCTCAGTTCAGTTGTCCTGTAATGTGCATGGGAGGGAGGAGTCTAGTGCTCTCTGCACTAATGGGGGTCCATCATCAGTAAATGAATTAAGCAGGGAATACAGAAGGTACTTACGAATCTTGAAGTTCAGCCACGGCCAGCCTATCGGCATCGGGGTCTGTCGCCAACACCAGCCGGGCCCCCTCCTTCTCTGCCAGCTTCAGAGAGAGCTCCTAGGGTGAGACAAGAGCCACACGTCACCATTGTGAAAAGCCCCAACTAGAGAGAAGGGAGAAGGATTTAGCGAAATAATCCTGCAGCATGCGGTGGGAAACCGCTCTGTACACTGAGTTATTTCACCTAAGCCGCCGCCTCCCTTCTGATGCACTCCATGCTGCCTTCCACCTTCTTACACTTCCGCCTTCAGAGCTGAAGTTCCGGTTTAGAGGGTGGAAATGCTAGAAGATGGAACTCAGCATGGAGCGCATCAGAAGGGGCGGGAACTCTTCTGTACACAGCTTGCTCCCCCTGCAGGAGGATTTTGCGAAATAATTCTCGCTCATCCCCAGCCATCTTACTCCACTCTCTATCCACCCTCTAGGGACGGTCAATGAGATGCAAATAATTTTGAGTTGATGCAGCATTGTGCAAATTTTATAAGCAAGATTGGTTCTTTTTCAAGCTCCATACATTTGCATAATGCTGCTCCAACTCAAAATTATTTGCATGTCACTAACCATCCCTTACTAAATCCCTGAGCTGCAACACTCGCTCCTCTGAGAACAGATAACCCACATTAACAAAGACGTCCATTTACCAGGACAGATTCTCCCTCCTCGGGGTTGGGGCATTTCACGGTAGAAAAGTTGGGATCGGGGTCCTTCTGCTCGGGGACAGCGATGGGAGGATTGAACCCAAACACTCTGAATGCTGACTGGACGTAGTCGTGACCGACGCCGTGAAAGGACGTGTGGACAAACTTCATCGGCGTCTTCTGGTTCAGATCCCTGGAAAGTAAACAGAAGGGGAAGATTAGCTGCAGAGGGAGGACCAGACCAAAGGCAAGCTGCGTCTGTGGTGGTTCTCATACTAAAGACCACAGGAAACAAGGATCACTTCAACTACCCACTTCTATGTTTTAGAAATGGTTTTGTCACTGCCGCAAGTGACGCTACTCCAAATGAGGAGAAGGAAGAAATACAGATACCATGTCAGCAAGACTGCATGTAAACCTGTCATATGATGTAAATTAGCACTGCCAGGAGGATTTGCAATAGAAAGCTCTGCTTGAAAACTGGATGTCTTCCCTAGTAACTACATGTTAGTGGGGCAATAAAAACAATATTTCTCGCTACAGTGCCCATTTAAATATACTCAATCAACTTACTAGAGCTTGGCTAGAACTAAATACACATGCATGTATATGTGTGTGTAGATAGAGATAGAGAGACCACTACTATTTACTCTGGAAGTCACTTCAGCGTCACAATAGGACACCTGAAGGGAGGGGGATATGTTGGCTGGCATATTTATTTCCTTTTAAGAAATACCAGGTGCCTGGCAGCCCTGCTGATGTACTTGGCTGCAGTAGTGTCTGAATCACACACCTGACAAGCATGAAGCCAATCTAGTCAGACTTCAGTCAGAAATATCTGATCTGCACGTTTGTTCAGAGTCTATGGCTAAAAAGATGATGCCTGGTACACACCATGCAATTTCATGTTAGATGGACTGGTCAAATGGCTTATTTCTGACAGGTCCGATTGATTTTCCTATCATTTTTGCACAAAATCGATTGAAAACCTGATTAGAGGCAGAGGATCAGCAGGACAGCCAGGCAATGTGCATAGTTTAAAAAGGAAATAAATATGGCAGTTCAGGTGTGCTTTATCTCACCAGCAGTTTCAATACAGTTATTTTGTTTGAGATAAGTGCGCTGCTTTTGACTTCAGGTCAGCAGAACTTGTTGTGCTGTAAATTCTTAGAATGCTTTGATGTCCCTCTGCTAGCAGAAAAAATTGAAACTGAAAGCAGAAGTCCTCTGTTATTGTCTTACACTGTCCCCTGGTGACAAGTGGCCAGAAATCCACATTTCAACAGTACTAATTAGAAGCAAAGAAAATGTAACAAATAAGAAATAAAAACAAATGTGCTAAAAATTAATTGGCCTGGAGCACTTGCAAACCTCTAAATTGGCTGCTAAAGGGTCAAAAACAACAAACAGAACTTCAGCCTGGTTATTTTCTCTTTTAATCTCAGATACTCCATCTAATGCTGATGTTCCTGGTGAGGGAAGTAATGTGGAAAACAAGCGTCTGACGGCGATCCTCCAGGGACAGAGCGCAGTCGCTATTCCCTCTCCTTCCGCTCCTAGCTATTCCCCGAGCGCCAGGCTGCCTGCGCCACTAATGAGGCCATCTAGGAATAAGCGGCACTGGAGGAACATCAAGAAATGATTAACTCCCTCACTGCTGGCTACCGAGTGCTCACCTGGCTTCCTGCAAAGAAAACAGCAGGGGGCGCTCTCCTACCTACACAGCCTATAGTGGTGCAGCAATACCTGGTGTAGCTGCAGCTACATACCAGGCTGCACACATCTAGCTGCGATACATTCCACTCAGAATCATCAGGTAAAGGACAAATGTTTCTTTCCATGGCTGAGGAGCGGTTGCATTGCACGCTTTGGTCTGCTGTGATTAGAACAGAGCAAATTCACTACAAACTTGTTACAAAAGCAACGCTTCCATACATTGCGCCCGCATCATGGTTCGTGTACGGGGGCCTAAAAAGCCTCTTCCATACAGGCGGTGAATCCACCACCTGTCAGCTGCTCTCCTGCACTGGCTGGGCTGATCTATTTGGCTGCAGCTGTGTCTGAATCACACCAGAAGCAAGCATGCAGCTAAACGTTTTGTCAGAAACCTCTAATCTGCATCAGTGTTCTCCCCAGGCTCTTTCAGCCGGGTGCTCCGCTCGGCTAATTTTGGTGAGCACCCGGCTGTCCTCGGCTCACCTCCTCCTCCTATGCTGTAAGCAGAGTTGCGCTACATTCCACATCGTGCCCCACCCGGCTAATTTTTCATGCCACCCGGATGGAAAACATTTCTGGGGAGAACACTGTGCATGCTTGTTCGGGGGCTAGGGCAGAGGAGCAGAAATACTGCCTGGCAACTGGTATGGTTTAAAAGGAAACAAACAGGTCATCCTCCATAACTCTCTCAGTTCAAGTTTACTTTTAATTTTTGATTCCACCCCCAACCAAAACTAAGATGAATCAGGGGAGGGCTGCTATAGCTATCAGTGGATGGGTTTATAGTTCATTTGCATACAGACATGCAGTCTTGGCGTCACGCTTTGAGGAACAGCACAGTACAATGCAGAGGTGCTCAGCAGAGTGCGTTCTGTTACTGGGAAGACTCTGTTCCTGCCTTTCACCAGGTGTCATTATGTGCAGATAGGATTACAGGCAGCCCTATACCTCACCAGTCTCATCCTGTGCTGAGTTACAGCGAGTACAATACCTGCTGAGCCAAGGACACAGGAAACTTTACTGACATCCTTCCACAAGGTACAAACCTGGAGGCTCAAAACAGCACTGCAGAGCACAGGTAATGCATGATTCAGTAAACCGGAAATCTGAGATTTATATAGCACTGACATCTCCTGCAGAGCTGTACAGAGTATATTGTCTTGTCACTAACTGTCCCTCAGAGGGGCTCACAATCTAATCTCTACCATAGTCTATGTATGTATGTATCGTGTAATGGGTGTATCATAGTCTAGGGACAATTTAGGGGGAAGCCAATTAACTTATCTGTATGTTTTTGGGATGTGGGAGGAAACTGGAGTGGCCGGAGGAAACAAACCAGACACGGTGAAAACACACAAACTTCTTGCAGATAGTGCCCTACATTCTGACATTCATAACTGGTGGTGACATCTTTTGTCCTGTCAGATGCAACACTACTGAATGTTTGTTTACTGAAAGTTATAAAGCCAGTACAAAATAGATCTGGTCTCCTAGCGTGCTCTAGGGATGGGGAAACTCCACGTAATTAAGAGCCTAGGCTGTGACATCACTAGGAGAGGAGGGCTACATACCAATAAAGTCGGTATCCTGAAAAATATACTGTGTTCTACTACAGGTCACTACAGGGCCTCTTTAAAAAAAATGCAACCTTTATTCTGAGTACTTATGGTGACAGAAGCCACCATCTTTAAAGGATACCCAAAGTGACATGTGACATAGACATGTGTTTGTACAGTGCCTAGCACACAAATACCTATGCTGTGTTCCTTTTTGTCTTTCTCTGTCTGAAAGAGTTAAATATCAGGTATGTAAGTGGCTGACTCAGTCCTGACTCAGACAGGAAGTGACTACAGTGTGACCCTCACTGATAAGAAATTCCCCTTTTTTACCTCTTTCTTGCTCTCAGAAGCCATTTTCTGCTAGGAAAGTGTTTTATAGTTGGAATGTCTTATCAGTGAGGGTAACACTGTAGCCACTTACATACCTGATAATTAACTCTTTCAGGCAGAGAAAGAAAAAAAGGAACTGCATAGTTATTTGTGTGCTTGGCACTGTATATACCCATGTCTATCTCATCATGTCACGTCACTTCGGGTATCCTTTAAACATTCTCTCAAAACACACCTCTTCAGACAAGCCTATAATTTATTATATGTAGTAATAGAGGCTGACTGCCTCATCTGTTAACCCGTGTCTCCTTCCCCAATGTCTCCAACCCAATACCCTCTAGATTATAAGCTCACAAGGTCAGGGACCGCCTCCAAGTGTTTCTTATTCAGATATAATTCATTATATGAACATGTACCAGCATGCCTCCCAACTTTTTGAGATAAGAAAGAGGGACACTTAAATAGGAACTCCAGTGAAAATGTGATAAAAAAGTGCTTCATTTTTACAATAATTATGTATAAATGATTTAGTCAGTGTTTGCCCTTTGTAAAATCTTTCCTCTCCCTGATTTACATTCTGATGTTTATCACATGGTGACATTTTTACTGCTGGCAGGGGATGTCAGTGCAAGGAGATGCTGCTTGCTTTTTTGGCAGTTGGAAACCGCTGTAAACAGCTGTTCTTATTTCCAACAAGGCTCCGACAGTGTGATGTCATAACCATGGTCCTGACCTCACACTGTGGGAGGGGTTTCACCACAATATCAGCCATACAGCGCCCCCTGATGGTCTGTTTGTGAAAAGGAATAGATTTCTCATGTAAAAGGGGGTATCAGCTACTGATTGTGATAAAGTTCAATTCTTGGTTACGGCTTCTCTTTAAGCCATATCTTCAACCATGCCCCCACCACACCCCTAGTAACGCATACCATAAAGATTTCACGAGAAAAATATGTTTTATAATTCAAACCACACTAGTGCTTTCTATCCTGGTTCATTTTCCTTCATATTAACATTTGCCGCAGCCCAACAGTGCCGGGGCGTGCCATACCTGTGGAAGCAGATTCTCTGCAGCCCACCAGTGCTGGGGCGTGCCATACCTGTGGAAGCAGACTCTCTGCAGCCCACCAGTGCCAGGGCGTGCCATACCTGTGGAAGCAGACTCTCTGCAGCCCACCAGTGCCGGGGCGTGCCATACCTGTGGAAGCAGACTGTCTGCAGGCCACCAGTGCCAGGGCGTGCCATACCTGTGGAAGCAGACTCTCTGCAGCCCACCAGTGCTGGGGCGTGCCATACCTGTGGAAGCAGACTCTCTGCAGCCCACCAGTGCCGGGGCGTGCCATACCTGTGGAAGCAGACTCTCTGCAGCCCACCAGTGCCAGGGCGTGCCGTACCTGTGGAAGCAGACTGTCTGCAGCCCACCAGTGCCAGGGCGTGCCGTACCTGTGGAAGCAGACTGTCTGCAGGTCCTCCATGTAACTCTTGGTGATTTCCTCTAAGGGGTCCTTCCTCAGAGGGCTGGAGTCGGCCAGGTTCTCACACCAGGAATCAGCCCAGGGCTCTGAATTCTCCTCCACACATTTCAAGATCTCCTTGTCATGAGGAGAGATGACCTGAGCCCCATTCTCCCAATAAACCTGCGCCAGGAGAAAAAGCCAGTCACCATAAAGATGTACATAGGTTACCATATATCCATTTCAACACACATTTCAAAACTATATCTCAAACAGTCCGCAATCTTGTATGAGGTGGAACGCTCCCTTGCTTATGTACACTCAGCCAAACAAATTCACAGAAAAATCCACAAAATGGGTAAAGCACTCGGTTTTGGAGTATAGACTTTTGAAACTAATCAAGTTGCTTCTGGGCATAAGGATCAGCAACCAGTGGTAGCAATGATTCAGAATTTATCCAGGACACTAATCACGCGCTGCAGGTCCTTGATGGAATACGCGTGGGACAGAACACTAATTGGTACAGGTACACCAGACGTATCATCACTGTACACTTGTATCCCACATGAATGCGGACAGTGAGTTGTGAGAAAACACCTTGGAAAAACAATGAGATCAGACTAATGTGAGTTTACCACAACTATAGCATGCACCTAGGTCTAGAGCATACATGTCAAACTCCGGCCCACGGGCCAAATCTGGCCCTTGGAACCATTACATTTGGCCCTCAAGTGGTTTCCCTACTTTGCATTATGTTTGGCCCACTCTAGACCACCTGGGAAGCTACGGTATATTGAAGGTGAAGTCCTAGAACACCAGGGAAGCAATATGGGGGCGGTAGGGAGAAAGCACTAGACACCATGGAGCTGTATAGGGGATGGAGGGGGGCCATAAGAAACCTTGAAACTTTATAAGGGTGGAAGGTGGCCAGTAGACAGAGGTCCCAGTGTTCAATTTCGGCCCACCTTGTATTGGAGTTTGACACCCCTGTTCTAGAGGGAATTAAAAAAAATCAAGAAAGGGGGGGGGGGGGGGGGAGAGAAACACTACTAGTAACCTAGCATGTCTATGGTGCAGGGGCATCTGATGGACCTACTACTCTATCTACACTAATACCTACCTAACTACCTACCTACCAACTAAGCTGCACAGCAATGTACTACAATACACTGCACTAAACTACCCTACCCTAACACTACACCTGATCCTGCCGTTGTGTACTAGTTAACATAAGCTGGTGCGATTCTGCATGCAGGGAGACCATGTGCGTTCCGCTTGTGTGGATGTGGATCCTGCCTTAGACTTTGTTAAAGAGGAATGGTGATGGTGAGCTAAAAAACCAAGTTAACCATTCGGAGTATCCTGTCTGTAAAGGACGTTCCCCTTCTGCACACTATCTGGGCAAGCATAGTCGTAGAAGGGTGCTTACCTTGTAGCCGTTGTCCTCCTTGCGATTGTGCGACGCTGTGACCATCACCCCTGCCACGGCACCCAGTTTCTGAACGGCGTACGGCTGGGGAGAAAAGGGGGGGAAAAAAAAGGAAACTTGAGTTTGCTCACACTAAGAACCGAAGCTAAACATCCCGACTCGGAGGAAGCGGTTTGACATTTTTATTGCGTTTTATTTCTCTTATTTTCTGTTCCTGGACCCTTTGTGAAGCTCTATGGCTTCAGTGTAAAAATGTGGGGTCCTGCACACTGGAAGTGAGTGGGTAAGCAGAGCCGGATCATCCACAAGGCAACTTAGGCAGGTGCCTGGGGCCTAATGGGTGCCACTTTTTCTGACCTCTCTCCCATCTCAGATTACCAAAAAGATAATAAGAGGGAATCAAAGGAACTACCTAGCCTAGGGCCCCATTTCATCTTAATCCATCTCTAGGGTCAGGGATTCCAACACCTTCCCATTGTACAGAAGGGTATTTGTGGCTTTGTCTCTCACTTTTAGGCCCCTTTCACGCTTGCAGGTAATTCCTGTGTTGCATTACCCTATTTTACCACAAGGGGCCGCAACAGTAATGCAAGGCTATGAAGACTTTCACACTTATTGCGGTCCGTTACAGCAGTTCCCCAACCCTGTCCTCCAGGCCCACCAACAGTACATGTTTAGCAGGAAACCAAAAACATTCACAGGTGAGGTAATTAGTGTCTCAGCAGAGCTGATTGGCTACCTGTGTGGATTTCCACTAAACATGCACTGTTGGTGGGGCCTTGAGGACAGGGTTGGGGAACACTGCCTTACAGTGCAGCGAAAAGTATCAGAGCCAACGCAAGGGCAGCAGCGAGTTACCGCAAGGACCGCGCTTAACGCACAGTTCTTGGGGTAATCGAAGTCTATGGGCGACGCATGTAGGGTAAACAACGGAGCTTGTTGCAATGCATCGGAGCACACATGCGCAAACCTACAGCAATCCAGAGACATACTTCCTGCCCAGCGGGCAGTACGTCACTGAATGAGGGGCGGTGCTATGCATATGACCCTGTCAGCGCACTCTGCCGCAGGGTCATGTGTTTGCCATTTTTGCGTTGCGGTGGAATGCGGCAGGAGCATCGCCTCAACACCGCAATGCAAAAAAGTGTCAAATAGGCCTGAGGAGACATTTCACCTCTTCCTGTCTGGACAGGATATGGGAATTCTGAGTGAAGAGAACAATGCTATGTCCCGTCGCTCAGCTGAAGTGATCTGCCAGGACAGATTGCAACGAAGCAGTCAGGAGGCATCAGGGACTTGAGCACACGTAGGACTTTCGGGACAGGCAGTCATCGACTTCAGACAAGTTTCATTTGATGTTTGTACAGGCCTTTGCAGTATTAAAATAATTGTAGTCTAGACAAGCAACTGGGGGAAAGAAACTTCCTCCACCAGGGGGCTGCTGTGCCAGAGCTGGGATATAAAGTGCAGCAAGGCACGGGGGCTATTCACTGCACCAGGGCTTCCCAACCCTATCCTCAAGCTCTACCAACAGAACATGTTTCGTGGAAATCCACAGAGGTAGTTAAGTCTCTAGCCCCTTGGAGGAAACATCAAGCATTATATGCTGCCCCAGAATATACTTACCGGGGGCTTCTTCCAGCCCCTTGAAGCAGACATGTCCCACGTCGCACCTCCTCTCGCAGCCGCGGGTCCCGCCGGTACAGAGGGTGACCTAGAGGTCGTCCTTACCTGCGTAAAGCGCCGCTGTCAATCAAGTCCACGTTGTCCGCAGTGTGCTGCGCAGGCGCAGAACTAGTGCACAGTACGCTGCGGACAACGTGGACTTGATTGACTGCGACGCAGGCGCAGTAGAGGAGGTCGGCCTCTGCACAGGCGGGGACCTCGGGCCAGCGGGTGTGAGCGGACACTCACCGACGTCACGCCGCATGGACCCTTCACTCTCGCCATTCGCACCGCTCTCCCATCGCTGAAGCCCACATGCTCTGCCGTCAGAGCTCCACGAGCTGGTCAGGAGCCAATTTCATTGGCTCCCAACCCTGCGAGCCAATCACAGGGTCAATGAAACCGGCTCCTGACTGGCTCACGGCGCATTGCTGTAACTATGACATGGTCTGTCAGGTATGTCAGGAGCAAGTGGGCTGCAGCAATGGGAGAGAGGTGCAAACTGCAAGAGTGATGGGTCCGTGCGGTGTGGCAACTGAAGTCTACACCCTGGCAACGATAACAGGTCCCAAACAGGGCATAGATTTCAATTAGCCTGGTCTGGAAGCAGTTAATCAGCTCTGCTGATATACCGATTGCCTCACCTGTGAATGTTTGTGGTTTATTGCAAAACTTGCACTGTTGGTGGAACTTAGGGACAGGGTTGGGAAGCCCAGCATTACTCCACCCTTCCTCAGCCACTGCATGTAAACAAAGCCCAGTTCTTTAGTAATGAAACATCCTACTCCTTGGGGACAGAATATGCTCGCTGTATATCACATGAATGCTATCAATGAATCTCAAGCTGGATTTTAGGTGCAGTTTTTCTTTAAAAAGTAGTCCAAAGTGCGAGACCTATGGAAGCTGTCATATTTATATCATTTTAATCAATACCAGTTGCCTGGCTGTCCTGATTTCTGTGGTCAGTAGGGTCTAAATCACACACCTGGAACCAGCATGCAGCTAATCTTGTCAGATCTGACAATGTTAGAAACATCTGATCTGCATGCTTGTTCAGGGTCTATTGCTGAAAGTATTAAGAGGCAGGGGATTAGCATGGCAGCCAGGCAATCTGCATTGTTTAGAAGGAAATAAAACAGGTCAGCCTCCATATTGCTCTCACCTGGGTTCCCTTTAACCTGGAGGAGGGTCAGGGAAGCATATGGGGGATATTCTCAGAGTTCCTCTGCAAGATGGCTGCACTTACCACGAATGGAGTGGGGACGTATCTGGAGAAGAGGTAGACCTGCGCACCTCGGCTGAGGAAGACCGCGGCCGTGAGCTTCGCCAATCTGAAACCAAAATACAGACGTGAGCAGACACCACAATTCGGATGAGGAAAACGTTACATCACTCTCAGACTGCTGACTGCAGTTATCACAACGGTTAACACTTTTACCAAATTGTTTAAAGTGGATCCGAGATAAAACTTTTACTCATTGCATAATTGTGTTCCTTCCATATAGTTTATGTGGCATTCCTCAAGCAAAATACTTTTTTGTTTTGTCTTAATACTAAAATTCCCTATAAACTAAACAAGCCTCGCCCACAGCTTCTCCAGAGAGCCTTGGTATTTTCAGACAGTAACAAGGGCTTATGGGAGCTCAGTCTGGGCAGGAGGAGGAAGTTAGTAGCCAGCGATTTCAGAGGCAGAGGGGAGGAGGGAGTGAAATCTGTGGGGCTGGCACGGGTTTGCTCACAGTCTGTGGCTCCTCTGTGTGGCTGACATGGTTTGCTCATGGTCTGTGGCTCCTCTGTGGGGCTGGCATGGGTTTGCTCACAGTCTGTGGCTCCTCTGTGGGGCTGGCATGGGTTTGCTCAGTCTGTGGCTCCTCTGTGTGGCTGACATGGTTTGCTCATGGTCTGTGGCTCCTCTGTGGGGCTGGCATGGGTTTGCTCATGGTCTGTGGCTCCTCTGTGGGGCTGGCATGGGTTTGCTCATGGTCTGTGGCTCCTCTGTGGGGCTGGCATGGGTTTGCTCATGGTCTGTGGCTCCTCTGTGGGGCTGGCACGGGTTTGCTCATGGTCTGTGGCTCCTCTGTGGGGCTGGCACGGGTTTGCTCATGGTCTGTGGCTCCTCTGTGGGGCTGGCATGGGTTTGCTCATGGTCTGTGGCTCCTCTGTGTGGCTGACATGGTTTGCTCATGGTCTGTGGGTCCTCTGTGGGGCTGGCATGGGTTTGCTCATGGTCTGTGGCTCCTCTGTGGGGCTGGCATGGGTTTGCTCATGGTCTGTGGCTCCTCTGTGGGGCTGGCATGGGTTTGCTCATGGTCTGTGGCTCCTCTGTGGGGCTGGCATGGGTTTGCTCATGGTCTGTGGCTCCTCTGTGGGGCTGGCATGGGTTTGCTCATGGTCTGTGGCTCCTCTGTGGGGCTGGCATGGGTTTGCTCATGGTCTGTGGCTCATCTGTGGGGCTGGCATGGGTCTGCTTATGGTCTGTGGGCTCCTCTGTGGGGCTGGTATGGGTTTGCTCACGGTCTGTGCCTCTGGAGCTGGCACGGGTTTGCTCATGGTCTGTGGCTCCTCTGTGGGGCTGGCATGGGTTTACTCACGGTTTGTGGCTCCTCTGTGGGGCTGGCATGGGTTTGCTCACGGTCTGTGCGTTCCTCTGTGGGGCTGACATGGTTTGCTCACGGTCTGTGGCTCCTCTGTGGGGCTGGCATGGGTTTGCTCATGGTCTGTGGCTCCTCTGTGGGGCTAGCATGGGTTTGATCACGGTCTGTGGCTCCTCTGTGGGGCTAGCATGGGTTTGCTCATGGTCTGTGGCTCCTCTGTGGGGCTGGCATGGGTTTGCTCACGGTCTGTGGCTCCTCTGTGGGGCTGGCACGGGTTTGCTCACGGTCTGTGGCTCCTCTGTGGGGCTGGCACGGGTTTGCTCACGGTCTGTGGCTCCTCTGTGGGGCTGGCACGGGTTTGCTCACGGTCTGTGGCTCCTCTGTGTGCCTGGCATGGGTTTGCTCATGGTCTGTGGGGCTGGCATGGGTTTGCTCATGGTCTGTGGTGATGTCTGTGGGGCTGGCATGGGTTTGCTCACGGTCTGTGGCTCCTCTGTGTGCCTGGCATGGGTTTGCTCATGGTCTGTGGCTCCTCTGTGGGGCTGGCACAGGTTTGCTCATGGTCTGTGGCTCCTCTGTGTGCCTGGCATGGGTTTGCTCACGGTCTGTGGCTCCTCTGTGGGGCTGGCATGGGTTTGCTCACGGTCTGTGGCTCCTCTGTGGGGCTGGCATGGGTTTGCTCACGGTCTGTGGCTCCTCTGTGGGGCTGGCACGGGTTTGCTCATGGTCTGTGGCTCCTCTGGGGGGCTGGCATGAGCTTGTTCCTGGTCTGTGGCACCCCTGTGGGGCTGGCATGGGTTTGCTCATGGTCTGTGGCTCCTCTGTGGGGCTGGCACGGGTTTGCTCACGGTCTGTGGCTCCTCTGTGTGCCTGGCATGGGTTTGCTCATGGTCTGTGGGGCTGGCATGGGTTTGCTCATGGTCTGTGGTGAGGTCTGTGGGGCTGGCATGGGCTTGCTCACGGTCTGTGGCTCCTCTGTGGGGCTGGGATGGGTTTGCTCACGGTCTGTGGCTCCTCTGGGGGGCTGGCATGGGTTTGCTCACGGTCTGTGGCTCCTCTGTGGGGCTGGCATGGGTTTGCTCATGGTCTGTGGCTCCTCTGTGTGGCTGGCATGGGTTTGCTCATGGACTGTGGCTCCTCTGTGGGGCTGACATGGTTTGCTCATGGTCTGTGGCTCCTCTGTGGGGCTGGCATGGGCTTGTTCCTGGTCTGTGGCTCCCCTGTGGGGCTGGCATGGGTTTCCTCATGGTCTGTGGCTCCTCTGTGGGGCTGGCATGGGTTTGCTCACGGTCTGTGGCTCCTCTGTGGGGCTGGCATGGGTTTGCTCAGTCTGTGGCTCCTCTGTGGGGCTGGCATGGGTTTGCTCACGGTCTGTGGCTCCTCTGTGGGGCTGGCATGGGTTTGCTCAGTCTGTGGCTCCTCTGTGGGGCTGGCATGGGTTTGTTCATGGTCTGTGGCTCCTCTGTGGGGCTGGCATGGGCTTGCTCACGGTCTGTGGCTCCTCTGTGGGGCTGGCATGGGTTTGCTCACGGTCTGTGGCTCCTCTGTGGGGCTGGCACGGGTTTGCTCATGGTCTGTGGCTCCTCTGGGGGGCTGGCATGGGTTTGTTCATGGTCTGTGGCTCCTCTGGGGGGCTGGCATGGGCTTGCTCCTGGTCTGTGGCTCCTCTGGGGGGCTGGCATGGGCTTGCTCCTGGTCTGTGGCTCCTCTGGGGGGCTGGCATGGGCTTGCTCCTGGTCTGTGGCTCCTCTGGGGGGCTGGCATGGGCTTGCTCCTGGTCTGTGGCTCCTCTGGGGGGCTGGCACGGGCTTGCTCCTGGTCTGTGGCTCCCGTGTGGAGCTGGCATGGGTTTGCTCACGGTCTGTGCCTCCTCTGTGGGGCTGGCATGGGCCGCAGTGATGTCTTCTACAGACACATTCCTTCCCCATGTGCTGTGCGCCGCACGCTAATTTCCATGTACAATTCAGGAGCCTGCAGGGCCGTGTCCCGGCGTCACACCCTTGTTTCTGTACAATTAATAATGCTCCTCCAGGCCATCACATGCACTTCTACTCAACTCTTCCATCATTACTAAGTAATTATTACCATTATATTGTGCTAGGCTTTACGTGGAAGACTTTGTTCTATGAAATTACTTAAAAAATGGGGCAGGGATGTCTTATCTTGTTTCCAACCCATGTTTTCTATGAAATTCTTTAACTTAAAGGGGCACGATGGCGAAAAATTGTAAAAATTGAAAATACGTGCAAACATACAAATAAGTACGTTTTTTCCCCAGAGTAAAATGAGCCATTCCTTTTCTCCTATGTTGCTGTCACTTACAGTAGGTAGCAGAAATCTAACATTACCGACAGGTTTTGGACTAGCCTCGGGGATTTATTCATTTTCAAAAGCACTAAGGCTCTTTCACACTACAGGCAGCGGTAAAAAGGCTAAAACGCTGCGTTTTGGCTGCAGGCGTTTTCAAGGAGTTTTAACGCCAATACATCATATCAATTGTAATAAGAAACGCCGCGGTAGGCCCAGAAAAAGCGCCTGGGAGCGTTGAAACGCAACGCTCCAAAACGCGGCGTTAGATGTGAAAGGTAAAATGAAAGTCTATGGACTTTCATTTTTACTTTGGAAACGCCCACTTTGGCCGTGGCGTTAAAACGCCGAAAAAGCCCTCTAGTGTGAAAGGGCCCTTAGTGAATGTCAGTTGCTCTGTCCAACTGCCAAAAAACTGTAGCGAGCAGAGAAGCTGGTCAGCAGCATTGTTTAAAGAGGAACTCCAGTGAAAATGATGTAGTAAAAAAAGTGCTTCATTTTTTTACCATAATTTTGTATAAATTATTTAGTCAGCGTTTGCTCATTGTAAAATCTTTCCTTTCCCTGATTTACATTCTGACATTTATTACATGGTGACATTTTTACTGTGGGCAGGTTATGTAGCTGCTGCTAGCGGTTTTGGCTGTTAGAGGCAGCTGTAAGGAGCTATTCAGTAGCGTTGTGACGGGGGAGCGGGGGGTGCGACCCGCACCAGGTGGGGTGACCCCAGCCGCCCTAGAGGGGGTGTGCTGGCCCATGCCCCGGTTTTCTTTGTGGGATGCCCGGGACTTGAACTTTGGGGTGCCCATGCTCATTGCCCAGAACAAACATGGCCGCCGGGTACTCTACACGCCGGCCGCCAGCTTCTGCTAATGAAAGTGCAGGCTGAGCTACTCTACACACCACCCCCTGCCCAATCACAAGCGCCTGGAACTGGCAGGGGGTGTGTACTTGTATTGAAAAGGCAGGGGGCTGGAGCGAGCTTGAGTAGCTCCGCCCCCTGCAAACGTTGCTATGGAAGCCGGTCACCCGCTCACCATCCGCAGCATGGCTCCCTGCATCGAGGAAAGGAGCGAGACACACTGAAGTGAGTGAGTGATGTGTGTGTGTGTGTGTGTGTGTGTGTCAGAGGTCGGTCTGTGTGTGTTTGTATGTGCATGCTTGTGATATTTCTGCAGCATGGCTCCCTGCATCCAGGAAAGGAGCGAGCCACACTGAAGTGAGTGATGTGTGTGTGTGTGAGTGGTGTGTGTGTGTGTGAGTGGTGTGTGTGTGTGTGTGTGTGTGTGTGTGTGTGTGTGTGTGTGTGTGTGTGTGTGAGTGGTGTGTGTGTGTGTGTGAGTGGTGTGTGTGTGTGAGTGGTGTGTGTGTGTGTGTGAGTGGTGTGTGAGTGTGTGTGTGAGTGGTGTGTGTGAGTGGTGTGTGTGAGTGGTGTGTGTGAGTGGTGTGTGTGTGTGTGAGTGGTGTGTGTGTGTGTGAGTGGTGTGTGTGTGTGTGTGAGTGGTGTGTGTGAGTGGTGTGTGTGAGTGGTGTGTGTGTGTGTGTGAGTGGTGTGTGTGTGTGTGAGTGGTGTGTGTGTGTGTGATGTGTGTGTGTGTGAGATGTGTGTGTGTGAGATGTGTGTGTGTGAGATGTGTGTGTGTGTGTGAGTGTGATGTGCAGTGTTCTCCCCAGGCTCTTTTAGCCGGGTGCTCCACCCGGCTAGATTTGGTGACCACCCGGCTGTCATCGGCTCACCTCCTATGCTGTAAGCAGAGTTGCCCTGCATTTTCATCTCAACCCACCCGGCTACTATTTCATGCCACCCGGCTGGAAAAAAATTCTGGGGAGAACACTGATGTGTGTGTGTGTGTGTGTGTGTGTGTGTGTGTGATGTGTGATTGTGTGATTGTGTGATTGTGTGAGTGTGTGAGTGTGTGAGTGTGTGAGTGTGTGAGTGTGTGAGTGTGTGTGTGTGTGTGTGTGTGTGTGTGTGTGTGTGTGTGTGTGTGTGTGTGTGTGTGTGTGTGTGTTGCCGGTGGTCTGTCTGTGAAGTAACCTATACTGGGGGGCACCTAGCTAATCTAACCTTTCCCGGGGGGCACCTAGCTAATCTAACCTTTCCCGGGGGGCACCTAGCTAATCTAACCTTTCCCGGGGGGCACCTAGCTAATCTAACCTATACTGGGGGGCAGCTACCTAATCTAACCTATACTGGGGAGCAGCTACCTAATCTAACCTATACTGGGGAGCAGCTACCTATCTAGCCTATACTGGGGGGCAGCTACCTAATGTAACCTATACTGGGGCTGCCACCTAATGTAACCTATACTGGGGGGCTGCTACCTAATGTAACCTATATTGGGGGGCTGCTACCTAATCTAACCTATATGGGGGGCTGCTACCTAATCCAACCTATATGGGGGGGCAGCTACCTAATCTAACCTATATTGGGGGGCAGCTACCTAATCTAACCTATATTGGGGGGCAGCTACCTAATCTAACCTATATTGGGGGGCAGCTACCTAATCTAACCTATACTGGGGGGCAGCTACCTAACCTATACTACTATACTGGGGGGCTGCTACCTAATCTAACCTATACTGGGGGGCTGCTACCTAATCTAACCTATACTGGGGGCTGCTACCTAATCTAACCTATACTGGGGGGCAGCTACCTAATCTAACCTATACTGGGGGGCAGCTACCTAATCTAACCTATACTGGGGGGGCAGCTACCTAATCTAACCTATACTGGGGGGCAGCTACCTAATCTAACCTATACTGGGGGGTACCTAGCTAATCTAACCTATACTGGGGGGCTGCTACCTAATCTAACCTATACTGGGGGGCAGCTACCTATGTAATCTATACTGGGGCACCTACCTATCTAACCTGTATTGGGGGCACCTACCTAGCTAGCCTATACCCGTGGCAACTACCTAACGAACCTATACTACTGGGGGCACCTACCTAACCTATGCTGGGGGCAACTATTCTGGCTACCTATATTAGCCCACTGCCTTACTGTTACAGTTACATTACAGTTACCCCCACCTATGTGATGTCATGTCCACACCCATTTTTTTGGCGCTACGCGCTTCACTTTTTTTTTCGGGGGGGGTGGGGGGGTGTCAGTAAATTATCCGCACCGGGTGTCAAACACCCTAGCTACGCCACTGGAGCCATTTCCTGTCTGTGAGCCTTGTTACATTGTAACAAACTGCCAAAAGTACCGCGGTACTCAGAGCTTCTTGTGGGAGGGGTTTCAGCACAAAATCAGTCATACAGCGCCCCCTGATGGTCTGTTTGTGAAAAGCATTATATTTCTCATGTAACGCACGGGTCGATACACACTCTTCCCAATTTGGAACTAAGCTACTTCTCTCCATGAATGAACTGGGTTTCTCTCAAGCCGTCAACCTCCCTACCCACAAAAAAGGACACACTTTGGACCTCATTTTCCATTCAGAACTCCTAATATCCAATGTGGAAATTGATCCAGTAGTTTGGTCAGACCACCACACTGTCCACTTCTCCTTTACAGCACCGGCTACAAAACACCAAGTGAAAGAACTAATAAAATATCGTTCCTTGAAAGGTTTGACACCCCAACACCTTCAGAACAGCCTCAATCTAGGTGGACTGACAGATCACAACTTCGGCCTTGAATCCATGGTCCTTAAATATAACCACGATGTCTCAGCCGCTTTTGACGCCATAGCTCCCTTAAAGATTAAACGTTCCGCACCATTACATCATGCTCGCTGGTTTGACAACTCTATAAAGGAACTAAAGAAACAGGGACGCAGACTAGAACGAAGGTGGCGCAAACATCAGTCTCCTGATGACAAACTTTCCCTAATTGCTCACCTGAAAAAATATCAAACGATGATTAACAAAAAGAAGTCCTTATTCCTGTCTCACGAAATTGCAAATGCAGCCAACAGACCTGCCCAATTCTTCCGCACGGTTGACAGTCTCTGCAATCCATCTTGCAGGAAATCCAGCATCAGACCTTCACAGGAACTGTGCGAGAAATTTGCCCACTTCTCAGACAAAGTCTCCTCTATACGATCTGCCATTCAATTCACAGCCCCAGAAACCCATGCAGAGCCATATAACAGGTGCAAAAATAGCCTACCACCATGGTCTGATTTTAAGGTAATCACTGAAAAAGACATCTTGGATATCCTCTCAAACCTTCGCCAGACTACCTGCGATCTGGACCCTGGCCCCACTAAGTTCATGTTGAAATGCCCTGAACTATTTACACCGGCATTCCACAAAATAGTCAACGGCTCCTTACAAGAAGGGTGGTTTCCCTCTACTCTGAAAGAAGCAATCGTCAGGCCTCTACTCAAGAAACCATCCTTAGACCCAGATGCTTTAAACAGCTACAGACCTGTCTCAAACCTCCCCTTTCTGGGAAAAGTTATTGAAAAGGCTGTCTACCTCCAACTTGAAGCCAGACTCTCCAGAAACAACATCCTTGACCCTCTTCAATCTGGTTTCAGGAAATATCACAGCTGTGAAACAGCCCTCACCCAGATTTGCAATGATCTGCTCATTGCAAGAGACAAGGGTCAATGTTCCATCCTGATTTTGCTCGACCTCTCAGCGGCTTTTGACACAGTCGATCATGAAATCTTACTCAACAGGCTACAAGAGTACTGTGGCATAGATGGCATTGTTCTCCGGTGGTTCAACTCCTTCCTGGCTGGCAGAACACAAAGGGTAGCCTTAGGGCCCTTCCTCTCCAACCCTGTACCACTAAAATACGGTGTACCTCAGGGCGCAATATTATCCCCTTTACTGTTCACCATATACATGCTGCCACTTGGAGAAATCATACAAAAACATGGCCTGTCATATCATTGCTATGCTGATGACACCCAGCTATATTTGTCATTCAAACCTGACGTCACAGACCCTACTCCACAAATAAACGCATGCTTAGCTGAGCTTCAGGAGTGGATGAATAATAATTGGCTAAAACTTAATGCTGACAAAACTGAGGTTCTTGTTATCGAGGGCCAGGGCTCAACAGCAAAGCAGCTCCAGTCTCAACCAACACCGCTAAGGATAGGGAGCTCAGACCTGAACAACTCAGACTGTGTGCGCAGCCTGGGAGTACTGATTGATGGGAAATTAAGCTTCAGGAATCAAATCTCAGCTGTTGTGAAACATTCCTTCTTTCACCTAAGGAATATTGCAAGGATTAAACACCTAATTCCTTCAGAGGATCTTCCAACCCTAGTTCATGCCTTCGTCACATCAAGGTTAGACTACTGCAACGTCCTCTACACAGGCCTGCATAAGAAAGACTTACGCCGCCTGCAATTTGTACAGAATGCCGCCGCAAGGCTGTTAACGAGCCAACCTCGCCATTGCCACATAACACCAACCCTGTGCTCACTCCACTGGCTACCGATAAAATGGAGAATTCTGTTTAAGATTGGCTTACTGACATTCAAATCCTTGCACAATCTGGGCCCTGGATACCTGAAGGACTTGTTGCAACTACATCACACCCCCCACAATCTTAGATCAAAAGGACGTAACACCTTGGTCACCCCCAGAGTCCACCTGAAAACCTTTGGAGACAGAGCCTTTTGTCATGCTGCCCCTACACTTTGGAACTCCCTGCCACACCCAATTAGGACAGCCCCATCCCTGGAAACATTTAAGTCTAAACTGAAAACCTACCTCTTTAGTCTGGCATTCATGCACATCTGACTATCTCCTCTGTAACACAACCCAGCCTGCAACCCTGTATTAATCTGAGACACAACTATGCGCTTTGAGTCCTATGGGAGAAAAGCGCTTTACAAATGTTATTGTATTGTATTGTAAAAGGGGGTATCAGCTACTGATTGGGATAAAGTTCAATTCTAGGTTGGAGTTTCTCTTTAAATCCTTTTTAGGGAATATCTTTATAAAGAATAAAAGCCTTTACCGAGAATCCCCTATGAAGAGATGGACTAGTCCAAAACCTGTCACTTCTGTCAGATTTCTACTGCCTACTGTAAGCGACAGCAACATAGGAGAAAAGTAATTTATGGTTTATCTTACTCTGGTAAAAACGTAGTTATGTGTAAGCCTGAGATAGTCACAGTTAAAGGATTTATACTCCCCTGGGGCCTCCTCCAGCACCCTGTACTCCATCAGCCCTCGGTGTATGTCTAGCCCCCTCCATTGTGCCACTGTGGAGTCTGCTTCTCTTACTGGGTTGGGCTAGACATACAACCCCCATGCCGATCGCGTTCCTGTAGGCGGGAGCAATCTACGCAGGTGCGGTATTAAACTGTGCATGCACAGACCGCTCCTGACCTGGGAGCGCATCTAGGAGTGTGCATGCATGGACCGCAATTCAGCTCAGTTGCAGACTTTACAGGGCCTAGGACTGGTTCACATTGGGCGCTTTAGCGCAATCGCGTTTGTGACAGCGACTCGGCGGCCCAAATCTATTCAAAAAAGCGGGAATTACAGAGCAATCACCCCCAAAATGCTGCATGCAGCGTTTACGATTATTTGAAATCGCAACCGCTGCAGTGTGAATGTATCCATAGGGATACATTGTAGCAGCGCTTTGCTGATCGCCGCCGCTGAAGAATCACTCCAATGGGAGCTAACAGACCTCTGGAAGAAGCTCCAGGCAAGTGTAAATCTCTTTGCTGTGATTGTCTCAATTACACTTTAAAGGATACTGTATTTATGCATAAAGTATAGGCCTAGCTATCCGTTTGTCTCCAAAATCCATGTAGACAGTGATGGCCTCTTGCATCTATCAAAAGACGAGAGCAGGTAGACTAGGGGGGTGGGGCTTCTGATGAGAGGGCAGAGCTGTAAAGCGCGTCTCCGCCCCTAGCCACCAGAAGCCCCGCCTTCTATGGTCAGCCTCTGTAATGCAGAACTCCTATTTGGGCCACTTACCTCTCGCTGGTGCAGTTAGTGGCAGTCTGTCCACGCGTGTCGTACCCCACCACCAGGCCTCGCTGCTGGAAGTCAGGAAAACACCTCTGCAGGTAGTGGTACATCCCCTGTGGAGAGAGACACCACTGATTATCACAGTGTTATTCCAGCACAAGCATCAGTTCTCATGCCTCCCTCCAGGGGGCAGCAACATCTCACTAGTCTCATATCACAAGAATAGGGATGTCAGTGAGAGGTTAACCATTCTATGCAGCTTGGTACTGAGTCAATGAAAAGCAAAAGAAAACACATCTGATTGGCCCAATTCCAAATCTGCATACAATTTGCATTATATTTAAATGCAAGCTGGAAATATAAGCATCTCATGTGTAGAGAAGTCTGAATTTAATAACCATTAAAGTCTTTCATTCTTAAAGGACCACTTTCATGAAAGAATGTAACATTCAATATACATGTAAACACATAAAGAAGTACATTTCTTCTGGAGTAAAATGAGCAATAAATTACTTTTCTCCTATGTTGCCGTCACTTACAGTAGGTAGTAGAAATCGGACAGTAATGACAGGTTTTGTGCTAGTCCACCTCTTCATGGGGGATTCTCAGCATGGCTTTTATTCTTTAAAAAGACACTGCCTATGAAAAGGATTTATACAATGATGCTAGCCCAGGCATGGGCAAACTTGGCCCTCCAGCTGTTGAGGAACTACAAGTCCCACAACGCATTGCAGAAGTCTAACAGCCACAGTCATGCCTCAAAGGCAAATGCATTGTGGGACTTGTAGTTCCGTAACAGCTGGAGGGCCGAGTTTGCCCATGCCTGGGCTAGCCAGCTTCCCTGCTCACTGTACACTTTTTTGAAAGTTGGACGGAGCAACCATCATTCGCTAAATGCTTTTGAAAATAAAGAAAACCCTGATAATCCCCTATGAGAAGATGGGCTAGTCCAAAACCTGTCTGTAAATGTCAGATTTCTACTACCTACTTTAAGTGACAGCAACACAGGGGAAAAGTTATTTAACGCTTTTTACTCTGGAAGAAATGTACTTATTTGTCTGGGTTTACATGCATTTTAAATTTTACGATTTTTGTGATGGTGGTCCTTTAAGGCCTTATTAAAATTTTGCAAGAGTCATGCTGGATAGCGTGCTGGTAAGGCTGCTGCCCTTGACCAGGGTTCAAATCCAGGCTCAAGCCAGTACATAAAATAGTAAGGAGTCTTCATGCAAGGCTACCTAATGATCCTCGTTACTGGTGGACTGCGAGACACGTACGAGCAAGGCCTGCGCATGCCCAACAGAATGATGCCGCTTATGCACTGACTCTTCCTTCTGCTAAACATGCGCGGATGTCACTTGCCCAGTCCGGATGACCTCATCCTTAGTGGGGGCGCTGCCACAAGAAACCTGTTCAACAGACTTGTCTAGTAGGTGTAGACCAGTCATGGGCAAACTTGGCCCTCCAGCTGTTAAGGAACTACAAATCCCACAATGCATTTGCCTTTATGAGTCATGACTGTGGCTGTCAGACTCCTGCAATGCATTGTGGGACTTGTAGTTCCTCAACAGCTGGAGGGCCAAGTTAGCCCATGCCTGGTGTAGAGGGACCAAGCGCTACCAGTGGGCTGTAGGAAGGTCATAGATACTTACCGTAGCACTTGGAAGCCTCTATAACGAAGGGTTTTTTTCACGTGCGTATAGGTATGTCGCCGGTGAGCTGAATGGTGTGTTTCCCTGCTGCTGCTCAAATCCCAGTTGGCGTTAAATAGTATTCCCCCTCCGAATCATTGCAACTCGGATGGGGATGTAATTCAGGGTCCGGTAATCGCCGGAATAGCACAGCATTGAATTGTGCAATGCAATCTTCCTGCACTCCCACTGACTGAACCAAAATGCTGCAAGCATTACATTTGCATTTGGGTTAAAAATCAAATCCTCCACAGATAAACATGCTGCGAATACTAAAATAATCCCGGTGCAGTTTAGATAAGAACATTACGTCCCATCCACAAATCGTATTAGAACAAATTCAGCGTGAAAGGCCCCTTAAAGTGAATGGGAACCGCATTTTTAAAAAAAAATGAAGCAAATACTTACCTAAGGAGAGGCTCTGCTGGCTCCCCCCCCCCCCCCCCCGGTTCCAATCCCGAACCGAAAGGGTATTTGGAAGTCTTCAGGAGCCGTGTCCTCCCGAAGACTTGCGGCTCCATACTGCACAGGCGTGAGCGTGCAAGAGAGCGTGCTTGTGCAGGTGCAGTACAGGGCCGCCCTTCTTCAGGAGCACTCGGGCTCCCTGAAGACTTCTGAAGCCTCCTTCGGCCGGGTAAAGCAGTATTTGACTAATTTAGTCAAATACTGCTACAGAGCGAGCCAGCACTGGAACGAGGGGACCAGGAGAGGAGCCGGAAGGCTCTATAGGACCCAGAGTCTTCCCTCTCCTTGGGTAAGTATCTGTCTCATTTTTTTAAATGCGGTTCCCATTCACTTTAAAGGAAACCAAATCTGAAAATAAACTGATAAGATTAACACCCTACTACACCTAAAATGCCTTTTAGAATCCCACAATGTTATTTTCTGTGAATAAGCTAACAAAAAAAAACAAAAAAAAACAAAAAAAAACACCAGGTCCTATAAGCTGATACAGTCTTTCGGTGTCCTAGAAGCTAAAATGTGAACTATTGACTTTTTTTATCCATCCCCTGCACCCTGACGCTGTTCTCTGCCAGGAAAGAGTTTTGTGGCTGTAATGCCTAATCGGTGAGGGTTTACACTATAGTCTGACTTGAGAGAAACTGTCCTTTGCATACCTGAATGCTTAAAGTGGAGCTGAACGCTTTCACAGGACAAAAAGGAAAAACGGAGAGAAACGCCCCCTGTATGTATTTAGAGAGTTTAGCATGTCTAATGACAGGTGTCATTTGATCTCTCAGCTGTGTCAGCAATCTCAGCAGAGCAGCTAAATTGTAAACACAGGATTTTAACCCAATGTCTGCTTCCATGAAAGCAGGAAAAAGACACACTGCAGATTTATATCAGCTGTAACAAATGTTTTTCTTTAAAGGTTATTATGCTGTTGCTAATCTTTTAGAGCAGAAAGGAAGTTCTGAATTCAGGTCCGCTTTAAGTCTTTCAGGTTGAAAAAGAAAAAGGAACACAGCCTCGTTACCTGTAGGCTCCCCCTGGGTACACAATGATCGTACGCATGCTACATAACTAGCACTCCATGATCATAGGGTGATGTGAGGAAGAGATGAGAACTGTACAGACATGCTGTTGGGACTACAGCTAAGACGGGTGTACTGTTCTAAGGAGGGACAGCAGGGAACAAGCTAGTGCTGTCCTGTGACTTGCAAAGAAAAAAAGGACCCAAGGTAATAACTCATTGTTTAACAATCCACCATATGGCAGCAGTCCACATGCGAGATTCTCAGCTGAAACAGTCTGGCACAATCCCCTCGGTGGATCATCTAGAATGGGTGGGAAGCTTTCCATTGTGGATGCAATAAAATACTGTATACTGATTTTTATACAGTTTGACCACCCCTCCCCTTCTAATGCTGGGCATACATTGCTCGATCCATTCCCCGCTCGATTCCGCAGGAGATTCTTATCTTCCGCTCGTTTTTCTTATCTTTTTCCATGGTGTCCAATGCTGAATCGAGCGGCGAAACGATCGGGCGGGAGATCGGAAATTATCTATTGAGCCATCTTAATGGCTCAAAAACGAGCAGTGTATTTCCAGCATAAGCGCTCTGCCTCTGACACAGAACACCAGAGTTTGAATCTTAGCTCTCCCTGTTCAGTAAGCCAGCACCTGTTCAGTGAGGAGACCTTGGGCAAGACTCCCTAAGGGCTCGTTTCCATTCCGCAGCGCATGAGCCGTGCGTCAGAGTGACTCTGCATTGCACGTGACTCCATTGGTGCACTGCTTGCAATCCCATTCATAAAAATGAATGGGATCACATGCGCAATCGTCCCCAAGATGCGTGCAACCATGCGCTGCGATTCAGTGGTGAATCAAAGCGCATGTATGGAAACAGAGTGCAGTCTATGCGCTGTCTGATGTCCCTGTGATCGCGTTTCCATAAGCGCGGCTAAAAGCGTGCTATATGAAAACGAGCCCTAACACTGCTACTGCCTATAGAGCGCCCCCTAGTGGCTGCAGCTTTGGCCTAACACTGCTACTGCCTATAGAGCGCCCCCTAGTGGCTGCAGCTCTGGCCTAACACTGCTACTGCCTATAGAGCATGCCCTAGTGGCTGCAGCTCTGGCGCTTTGAGTCCACTAGGAGAAATCGCGATATAAATGTTATTTGTCTTATCTTTGTGGCGTCTGTGGGTATTTAGTGTAGAGAAAAATTCTGCACAACTTTTGCCATTTCAGCTACAGAATATGCTGAGTGCAGAGCTGCTGTGTACCTCTCTCTATCACATGATACACTATCATGAAAAACACGGTCACATGCTTTGTCAGTGCAATCTTATCAGCTCGCTGTATAAAGCCCGACTAGAAGCAGATTTGTAAAGTTTTCAACTTGAGAGAGTGTGAGAAGGGTGGCAGAAACTTGTGGGAATCTTTAATGCTTCCCACTGAAGGGAGTCGGCGATTCGGTGGGTGGGGTGGTGGGTTTAAGCGCGTCTCGGCCACGAGCAGTGTGGGGTAGGGGAATGCCCAGAAGTGCAGAAGCTGGAGTCCGACCTCTATCCCCCCCCTCCCCCCCTTCTTCCCCTGCTCAACCAGCTCCTCCGGCGGTAGATTCAGCGTCACTGGCTCTGGGCTGTCTCAAACGCTAGAGCACAAGCCAGCCGCCTGATCCATGCTATCTCCTGTCCTCTCAGTGCGATGCTGCACATACTACTTCCTGTTTTAGTGTGCGCAGCATTGGAGACAGCGTGGATCAGGCGGCTGGCTTGTGCTCTAGCGTTTGAGACAGCCCAGAGTCAGTGACGCTGAATCTACCGCCGGAGCAGCTGGTTGAGCAGGGGAAGCCGGGGGGGGGGGGGGGGGGGGGGTTGGAATAGAGGTCGGACCCCAGCTTCTGCACTTGTAGGCGTTCCCCTACCCCACACTGCTCGTGGCCGAGACACGCTGCCCCCCCCTCGTCGATGACGCGCTAGCCAATCAGCACAGACTTTTGGCAGCCAGGCGGTGTTTGAAAACACCCGGGCGGCCCGCCCACCTAATTAGCCCTGGGGAGAACCCTGGTGAATATACTGAATAGATAAATTTGGCAGTTCCCTTATATTACATAAAAATGGTAAGATTGGATGGAAAAAATTTTGCTGATTTGTGGCCACCATAAAAGTTGACTGATCAATCCACTGCCAATCCTTGTGATCAATCGGTAATAATCATTCTGGCCCAACAATAAAAGGGGAAAATAAGTCTGATCTGATTTTTTTTCCTTAACCTCCTTAGCGGTAACCCCGTGTGTGACACGGGGTAAGCCGCCGGAGGGTGCCGCTCAGGCCCTGCTGGGCCGATTTAAATAATTTTTTTTTTGCTGGACGCAGCTAGCACTTTGCTAGCTGCGCCAGCACCCCGATCGCCGCCGCCGCGCGCCCGATCGCCGCTATCCGGTGCGGCGCGCGGCCCCCCCCCAGACCCCTGCGCTGCCTGGCCAATCAGTGCCAGGCAGCGCCAAGGGGTGGATCGGGTCTCCCAATGACGTCCTGACGTCGGTGACGTCATCTCGCCCCGTCGCCATGGCGACGGGGGAAGCCCTCCAGGAAATCCCGTTCTTTGAACGGGATTTCCTGATCGGCGATCGGCGGGGCTGGGGGGATGCCGCTGAGCTGAGCCCTGGGCTCGCTACAGGATTTAAAAAAAAAAAAAAAAAAAAAAAAAAAAAAAAAAAAAACAACTGCTGCGCTGCCCCCTGGCGGTATTTTTCATACCGCCAAGGGGGTTAAAGGGCAACTGAAGTGAGAGACATATGGAGGCTGCCATATTTGTTTCCTTTTAAACAATACCAGTTGCCTGGCTGCCCTGCTGGTCTATTTGGCTGCTGAAGTGTCTGAATAGCACCAGAAACAAGCATGCAGCTAATCTTGTCAGATCTGACAATAATGTCAGAAACACCTGATCTGCTGCATGCTTGTTCAGGGTCTGTGGCTAATAGTATTAGAGGCAGATGATCAGCCAGAGAGCCAGGCAATGTGCATTGTTAAAAAAGGAAATAAATATGTCAGCCTCCATATCCCAGCTTGCTTCATTTGCCCTTTAAGGTGGCCACTAACAGTCTAATGTCTTGTGAAAAATCATTCGAGCGATCAGAAATTCTGATTGGATTGGTTGTAAATAATCGTTACAAACAAAAATTGTCGGCCGATTGGATTTTCGTCAGACCAAAATTTGGATTTTCTTGTTGGTTGTGATAGATAGAAAGCAAAGATTGGTTCATGGATGGTGTAGTGTACGATTTTTCTTCTGGTCAGAATTATCTGAGAGCTCAAACAATTTTTCACTAGAAATTGGATTGTTAGTGGCCACCTTAAAATAATAGTTTGGAAATTTGGATCGACAGATTATTCCTTGTCGAATGGCTGCATTAAGGGTATCCAATCTGATTGAAACAATGGTACAATCTCCTAAACGATGGACCATACAGTCAATGTATAGGCTATAGGCACACTGTGCACTTCTGCAGTTCTGGAGGTCTGCCTGGCTTTTAGGGGCATAAACCGATCATCTGCATATACAGTTAGTGATGCATCATGGGATATCTTCCTTGCTGATTTAAAGGACAACTGAAATGAGAAGGACTATGGAGGCTGCCATGTTCATTTCCTTTCAAACAATACCAGTTGCCTGGCAGCCCTGCTGATATACTTGGCTGCAGTGGTCTCTGAAATAAACCAGGAACAAGCATGCAGATAATCTTGTCAGATCTGACAATGTCAGAAACACCAGATCTGCTGCATGCTTGTTCAGGGTCTATGACTAAAAGTATTAGAGGCAGAGGATCAGCAGGACAGGCAGGGAGCCGGTATTGCATAAAAAGAAAACTATGGCAGCCTCCATATCCCTCTCACTTCAGTTATCCCTTAAAGCTGAAGTATTGCAAATGCCATCTGTTTTAAGAAGGCAAATTTAAATTGTGTTAGCTACGACACACATTCCACAGAGAGGGATTCCGACATCTGTGGGGATGATGGCTCTGCGTACGCAGCAGCTGGGAGTAAAAACCCAAATAGCATTGCCAGCGAAGCATATAGAGAAGTTCTGAGGGAAAATTGCACAATAATCAGATAGATCAGTACAATGCAGTTTGATAGCCTGTTTGAAAAGGTTTTAGTGAGGATTGTTAAGGGGCCCATACACTGAGCCGATTATTGGCCGATCGATAGCAAATCGATAGACCGATCGATCGATTTGCGGACGATTTCGATCGATTTCAATCTGGCAGGCTGGAAAATCTAGGTCGATCTGTTTAGATGGCTTATTTTGCATTGGAACTAATGGAAATCTGATGGCAAAACAAATGCCATCAGATCAATTTCAATAGATTTCATACTGAAATCTATTGGAAATCTGTTCCTAGTAAAAAATGTTCCTAAACACAGAAATCTATCTGATGATCTATCTGCTGCTAATCTAACGAGTGTCTGGCCACCTTTATTCTCTTAGTGGAAGCGGAGGAACCCTTTAACCTGTCTCTGGCACAGCCAGTAGGATGTCACCTGCCGTGTGAAATGACAGGTCGCTGGGTAATTACCTTGGCTCAGCAGACAATGACTGGCTTGTCCTGAGAAGAGCAGGTTAGGCTGTGACTGTAGAGGAAGGATAAATCTCACAGATTACTATAACCAGCTAGTTACACATAAGACACAGGCTGGACGGGCTGCAGACGTGTGCAGACAGGAATGTGGCTTATAACAGCCGGATGAAAGCTGTTCTATTCATCCAAATCAGCTTCATAACTGTCACTTGGTTAATGGTTAAGATTTATGATCTTCTTTTCAATCCGATAGGAGTCAATTACTACAGTGCTGTTTGCTGCATTGTACAGTAGAATCCCTTTATAGTAAACTGTAATGCTAGGTACACCATACAATCTGAATTTCGATCGATTGTTGATCGATTTTTTATATAGAAGTGAAAGGAAATCTATCAAAATTCATATTGGACCTGTTGGAAATAATCGATCTGGCAGGTAAATCTGCCAGAAAAAATTGTATGGTGTGTACCGAGCATAAGGGTCTGGGAAAAGTAGTTTACTAGAACAGACGTTTTCTATATCACAAAGTATAATATAGTACTAAAGAAATACACAAAAAGTCCATTACCATAGATGCAATGACAATCTACAAAAAACAAAAGGCATCCATGGCGCCAAGCAATATACCACAATATCACGCATAAATATAATCAATAAATCTTTATTAAGGAGCAGATTCCATAACAATAATTAAAAACAAGGTGCAGCGCCTTGTTTTTTTGGATGCCTTTTGGGTTTTTTTGTAGGAAGTCTTTGCACATTCCATGCACACACACTGTACACAGCAGAGCGCAGGCTGAGGTACACTGGGGTGTGACAGGGGCTCTTTGCACATTCCATGCACACACTGTACACAGCAGAGCGCAGGCTGGGGTACGCTGAGGTGTGACAGGGGCTCTTTGCACATTCCATGCACACTGTACACAGCAGAGCGCAGGCTGAGGTACGCTGAGGTGTGACAGGGGCTCTTTGCACATTCCATGCACACACTGTACACAGCAGAGCGCAGGCTGAGGTACACTGGGGTGTGACAGGGCCTCTTTGCACATTCCATGCACACACACTGCACACAGCAGAGCGCAGGCTGAGGTACACTGAGGCGTGACAGGATCTCTTTGCACATTCCATGCACACACACACTGTACACAGCACAGCGCAGGCTGAGGTACACTGGGGTGTGACAGGGGCTCTTTGCACATTCCATGCACACACACTGTACACAGCAGAGCGCAGGCTGAGGTACACTGAGGCGTGACAGGATCTCTTTGCACATTCCATACACACTGTACACAGCACAGCGCAGGCTGAGGTACACTGAGGTGTGACAGGGGCTCTTTGCACATTCCATGCACACACTGTACACAGCAGAGCGCAAGCTGAGGTACACTGAGGTGTGACAGGGACTCTTTGCACATTCCATGCACACACACTGTATACAGCAGAGCGCAGGCTGAGGTACACTGAGGCGTGACAGGGGCTCTTTGCACATTCCATGCACACACACTGTACACAGAGCACAGGCTGAGGTACACTGAGGTGTGACAGGGGCTCTTTGCACTTTCCATGCACACACTGTACACAGCAGAGCGCAGGCTGAGGTACACTGAGGTGTGACAAGGACTCTTTGCACATTCCATGCACACACACTGTATACAGCAGAGCGCAGGCTGAGGTACAATGAGGCGTGACAGGGACTCTTTGCACATTCCATGCACACACACACACTGTACACAGCAGAGCGCAGGCTGAGGGACAATGAGATGTGACAGGGGCTCTTTGCACATTCCATGCACACACTGTACACAGCAGAGCGCAGGCTGAGGTACACTGAGGTGTGACAGGGGCTCTTTGCACATTCCATGCACACTGTACACAGCAGAGCGCAGGCTGAGGTACACTGAGGCGTGTCAGGGGCTCTTTGCACATTCCATGCACACACTGTACACAGCAGAGCGCAGGCTGAGGTACACTGAGGCGTGACAGGGGCTCTTTGCACATTCCATGCACACAGCAGAGCGCAGGCTGAGGTACAATGAGGTGTGACAGGGGCTCTTTGCACATTCCATGCACACACTGTACACAGCAGAGCGCAGGCTGAGGTACACTGAGGTGTGACAGGGGCTCTTTGCACATTCCATGCACACACTGTACACAGCAGAGCGCAGGCTGAGGTACACTGAGGTGTGACAGGGGCTCTTTGCACATTCCATGCACACACTGTACACAGCAGAGCGCAGGCTGGAGGTACACTGAGGTGTGTCAGGGGCTCTTTGCACATTTTATGCACACACACTGTACACAGCAGAGCGCAGGCAGAGGTACACTGAGGTGTGACAGGGGCTCTTTGCACATTCCATGCACACACACTGCACACAGCAGAGCGCAGGCTGAGGTACACTGAGGTGTGACAGGGGCTCTTTGCACATTCCATGCACACTGTACACAGCAGAGCGCAGGCTGAGGTACACTGAGGTGTGACAGGGGCTCTTTGCACATTCCATGCACACACTGTACACAGCAGAGCGCAGGCTGAGGTACACTGAGGCGTGACAGGGGCTCTTTGCACATTCCATGCACACACTGTACACAGCAGAGCGCAGGCTGAGGTACAATGAGGTGTGACAGGGGATCTTTGCACATTCCATGCACACACTGTACACAGCAGAGCGCAGGCTGAGGTACACTGAGGTGTGACAGGGGCTCTTTGCACATTCCATGCACACACACTGTACACAGCAGAGCGCAGGCTGGAGGTACACTGTGGTGTGACAGGGGCTCTTTGCACATTCCATGCACACTGTACACAGCAGAGCGCAGGCTGAGGTACACTGAGGTGTGACAGGGGCTCTTTGCACATTCCATGCACACACTGTACACAGCAGAGCGCAGGCTGAGGTACGCTGAGGTGTGACAGGGGCTCTTTGCACATTCCATGCACACACTGTACACAGCAGAGCGCAGGCTGAGGTACAATGAGGTGTGACAGGGGCTCTTTCCACATTCCATGCACACACTGTACACAGCAGAGCGCAGGCTGAGGTACACTGAGGTGTGTCAGGGGCTCTTTGCACATTCCATGCACACACTGTACACAGCAGAGCGCAGGCTGAGGTACAATGAGGAGTGACAGGGGCTCTTTGTACATTCCATGCACACACTGTACACAGCAGAGCGCAGGCTGAGGTGTGTCAGGGGCTCTTTGCACATTCCATGCACACACACTGTACACAGCAGAGCGCAGGCTGAGGTACAATGAGGTGACAGGGGCTCTTTGCACATTCCATGCACACACTGTACACAGCAGAGCGCAGGCTGAGGTACAATGAGGAGTGACAGGGGCTCTTTGTACATTCCATGCACACACTGTACACAGCAGAGCGCAGGCTGAGGTACACTGAGGTGTGTCAGGGGCTCTTTGCACATTCCATGCACACACTGTACACAGCAGAGCGCAGGCTGAGGTACACTGAGGCGTGACAGGGGCTCTTTGCACATTCCATGCACACACTGTACACAGCAGAGCGCAGGCTGAGGTACAATGAGGTGTGACAGGGGCTCTTTGCACATTCCATGCACACACTGTACACAGCAGAGCGCAGGCTGGAGGTACACTGAGGTGTGTCAGGGGCTCTTTGCACATTTCATGCACACACACTGTACACAGCAGAGCGCAGGCAGAGGTACACTGAGGTGTGACAGGGGCTCTTTGCACATTCCATGCACACACTGTACACAGCAGAGCGCAGGCTGAGGTACACTGAGGTGTGACAGGGGCTCTTTGCACATTTCATGCACACACACTGCACACAGCAGAGCGCAGGCTGAGGTACACTGTGGTGTGACAGGGGCTCTTTGCACATTCCATGCACACACTGTACACAGCAGAGCGCAGGCTGGAGGTACACTGAGGTGTGTCAGGGGCACTTTGCACATTTCATGCACACACACTGTACACAGCAGAGCGCAGGCAGAGGTACACTGAGGTGTGACAGGGGCTCTTTGCACATTCCATGCACACACACTGCACACAGCAGAGCGCAGGCTGAGGTACACTGTGGTGTGACAGGGGCTCTTTGCACATTCCATGCACACACTGTACACAGCAGAGTGCAGGCTGAGGTACGCTGAGGTGTGACAGGGGCTCTTTGCACATTCCATGCACACTGTACACAGCAGAGCGCAGGCTGAGGTACACTGAGGTGTGACAGGGGCTCTTTGCACATTCCATGCACACACTGTACACAGCAGAGCGCAGGCTGAGGTACACTGAGGTGTGACAGGGGCTCTTTGCACATTCCATGCACACACTGTACACAGCAGAGCGCAGGCTGAGGTACACTGAGGTGTGACAGGGGCTCTTTGCACATTCCATGCACACACTGTACACAGCAGAGCGCAGGCTGAGGTACACTGAGGTGTGACAGGGGCTCTTTGCACATTCCATGCACACACTGTACACAGCAGAGCGCAGGCAGAGGTACACTGAGGTGTGACAGGGGCTCTTTGCACATTCCATGCACACACACTGCACACAGCAGAGCGCAGGCTGAGGTACACTGTGGTGTGACAGGGGCTCTTTGCACATTCCATGCACACACTGTACACAGCAGAGTGCAGGCTGAGGTACGCTGAGGTGTGACAGGGGCTCTTTGCACATTCCATGCACACTGTACACAGCAGAGCGCAGGCTGAGGTACACTGAGGTGTGACAGGGGCTCTTTGCACATTCCATGCACACACTGTACTCAGCAGAGCGCAGGCTGAGGTACACTGAGGTGTGACAGGGGCTCTTTGCACATTTCATGCACACACACTGTACACAGCAGAGCGCAGGCTGATGTACACTGAGGTGTGACAGGGGCTCTTTGCACATTTCATGCACACACACACTGTACACAGCAGAGCGCAGGCTGAGGTACACTGAGGTGTGACAGGGGCTCTTTGCACATTCCATGAACACATTGTACACAGCAGAGCGGAGGCTGAGGTACAATGAGGTGTGACAGGGGCTCTTTGCACATTCCATGCACACACACTGCACACAGCAGAGCGGAGGCTGAGGTACACTGAGGTGTGACAGGGGCTCTTTGCACATTCCATGCACACACACTGCACACAGCAGAGCGGAGGCTGAGGTACACTGAGCTGTGACAGGGGCTCTTTGCACATTCCATGCACACTGCACACAGCAGAGCGCAGGCTGAGGTACACTGAGGTGTGACAGGGGCTCTTTGCACATTCCATGCACACACACTGTACACAGCAGAGCGCAGGCTGAGGAACACTGGGGTGTGACAGGGGCTCTTTGCACATTCCATGCACACACACTGTACACAGCAGAGCAGAGGCTGAAGGACGCCTCAGTCAGTCAGGAACCGGCTCGCACTGCCCTGTCAGGATTTCCTCACGCGAGCTCAGCTGGTAATCACACAATGCTGACATCTGCAGCTCACACGCCTGTCATTCCTGCTGCATGAAGGCTGCACGTGGGGGGCGGGGCCAGGCTGCGAGTCAACGCGTGACAATTCATGGAATGTCAACAAGGCTGCCGGGCCGATTCCCAGCATCTCCCAACTGCAGGAGAGCACATCAGGTCAGCCAGTGAGTTTATAGACAGTAGCCTGCATACACATCAGGTCAGCCAGTTTGTATACACAGCAGCCTGCATGCATGCATATAGCTATACGCTGACCTGTCATCCGCTGTGTTTATATACACCGGCCTGCATATACATTAAAGTGAACCCGAGGTGAAAATAAACTGGTGAGATCAACAATTGTATTTATCCTCCTACTCCTAAAAAAAAAAAAAAAAAAAATTAAATGGACTTTAGACAGCCAAGGATTTTATTTTATATTTAACCACTTCACCACTGAGGGGTTTTACCCCCTGACCACCAGAGCAATTTTCACCTTTCAGCGCTCCGTCCATTCATTCGTCTATAACTTTATTATTACTTATCGCAATGAAATGAACTATATCTTGTTTTTTTCGCCACCAATTAGGCTTTCTTTAGGTGGGACATTATGCCAAGAATTATTTTATTCTAAATGTGTTTTAATGGGGAAAATAGGAAAAAATGTGGTAAAAAAATTATTATTTTCAGTTTTCGGCCATTATAGTTTTTAAATAATGCATGCTACTGTAATTAAAACCCATGAAATTTGCCCATTATTCCCGATTATAAAACCGTTTAAATTATGTCCTTATCACAATGTTTGGCCCCAATATTTTATTTGGAAATAAAGGTGCATTTTTTTCAGTTTTGCGTCCATCCCTAATTACAAGCCCGTAGTTTATAAAGTAACAGTGTTATACCCTCTTGACATAAATATTTAAAAAGTTCAGTCCCTAAGGTATATATATATATATATTTATATATATATACATACATATATATATATATATATATATATATACATACATATACATATATATATATATATATATATATATATATATATATATATATATATATATATATATATATATATATATATATATATATATATATATATATATATATATATATATATATATATATATATATATATATATATATATATATATATATATATATATATATATATATATATATATATATATATAAAAATATTTTTATTTTTTTTTTAAATTACAAAAAAAAAAAAAAATTGGGGCGTATGGGAGGTAATGAGTTAATTTATTATGTAAAACAATTTATTTGTATGTGTAAAATGCATTAAGGTGTAGTTTACTATTTGGACACAAGATGGCCACAGTGAGTATGTTTACATGCGACCTGTAAGCGACCGGAAGGACGCTTACAGGAAGCAGTAGGAGGCTGGGAGACTCACAATGATCTCGCTGTTTCTGAAAGAAGCAGCAGATCATTGCGGGGGCTTAGATCAACGAACGGGAATGGATTTTCCCGTTCATTGATCTCCGGGCAAGCGGGCGGCGGCGTGCACGGGCGCGCGCGCACGAGCGGCGGTAGCGCGGACAGCAGCGGGAGCGCGGAAAGTACGGATTTCTCCGTCCCTGGCTTTTTAGGAGGGAAAAAAGGGGCGGAGTAATTCGTACCGCCGGGGGTAAAGTGGTTAAACATTTAGAAAGTAGATTGAAAGTTTTGTTGTCTCTGCTCAGTGGCAGTCTATTAAGTGTCCCTTAATGAATAAACATGAACTATATTGACCTTTTTCTCTCTCCCTCTGCTCTCAGAAATATGTAGAAAAATTGATGTTTACTATATTCCTGACAAGCTCCTGACAAGACAGAAGCTGTCAATTCAATTCTAAATAATTAACTCTTTCCGGTAGCAAAACAAAACAAGTAACACAGCCTGGTTATTAATATGCTTTGTACTGTACATACACGTTTCTCTCATGTCACATGTCGCCCCGGGTACACTTTAAGTCAGGGTGTGTTTATACTACACACAGCACAACTACACACTGCCCTGCCTATACCATGTACTTATTTCCTCCCCGGGTAATAGACGTCAGTCAGTGGCGACCCGCAGTGTGGCTATGAAGAGGAGGCAGGAGAGCCGCTGCCATTGCGTAGTGGCGCATATACAGGAAGTGCTTATTTCCTGTATATCGCTGTTACCAGGGGAACTGCTCTCCTGCTTCCTCTTCACAGCAGCGATGCTGGTCGCTACTGACATCTATTAGCCGAGGAGGACCGGGGACTCTCAGAGGAGGCGGCGACTCTCTTTCATAAGGTAACGAGCGGTGGCCACGGGGGTGGGGGTGTGTGTAGGGAGCAGGATGGCTACCTATTGGGAGGCACCTACCTGGCTAACATGGAGGCAACTATACTGTCTACCTATACTGGGGGCAACTATACTGTCCACCTATACTAGGGGCGCCTACCTGGCTAAACTATATGCTGGGGCAACTACACTGTCCACCTATACTGGGGGCACCTACCTGGCTAACCTATATGCTGAGGCAACTACACTGTCCACCTATACTGGGGGCACCACTATATACTGGGGCAACATTACTGTCTACACCTAGTTGGCCAACCTATATACTGGGGACAAATATACTGACTACCTTTACGCTGGGGGAAACTATACTGGCTGCAACTATGCCAGCTGCCTACCTAAACTGGTGGCAACTATACCTAGCTAACCTATACTGGGAACACCTATTCCTGGCTACCCTCTACAGTGTTTTATGGCAGAAAGGGGAGGGGGTCATATCTCATCTATAGCGCAGAGAATAAAGTACAACACCAGCCTGCTCCCTCACATATCCCTGTTGATCCAAAACTCCATGCAGATAGTGTCCTGGCTGGGAATCGAACCTAGGACCCAGTGGGGGGTTGCCGAGAACAGGGGAGAGACAGCTGAAAACAAGGGAAGAAGCCGAGAACAAGAGAAAAGGCCAAGGATGAGGAGAGGTCACCAAGAAGCAGAGAAAAAGAAGCCAAAGATGGGGGAGGTCACCAAGAAGCAGAGAAAAGGCCAAGGATGGGGGGGGGCAGGAATGGTCACCAAAAACCAGAGAAGAAGCCGAGAATATGGGAGACAGCTGCGAACAAGAGAAGAAGCTGAGAACAAGAGAGGAAGCAAAGGATGGGGTGAGGTCACTGACAACAGGGTTGACAGCCAAGAGAAAGAAGAAGCGGAATTAGGAAAGAAGCATAGGATGGGGGCAGGTCACCCAGAACCAGAAAAGAAGCTGAGAACAGGGGAGACCGCTGAAAAACAAGCAAAGAGGCAGAGATTGAGAGGAGAAGCCAAGGTTGGGGAGGTCACCAAGACCCAGAAAAGAAGAAGCTGTGAACAAGTAAGGAAGCGGAGAACAAGAGAATCAGCCATGAACATGGGAATCCCCTAACAAGAGAAGAAGCCTAAAAAACGGGAAAAAGCTGAGAAGAAGCCAAGAACGAGAGCAGCAGCCGCCGAAGGGGGAGGTTGCCGAGAACAAGCAGAGAACAGGGGAAACCGTACAAAATAAAAGAAGCAGAGAATGAGAGAAGCAGCTGAGATCAGGGACAGAGGTCATTAGATACACGAGAGAAGCGACCACGCAGAGTTTATCTAATCAGTGGCCTATATCCCGACTCTCCTGCATGCACTCACCCTGGTGATTAGATGAGAGCAGAGAATGAGGTCATTGTCACACTGATAGGAAATAACCATATTATAGTGATAAATGGATCATCGATGACTAACCCTGGCAGAACCTCTCCTACCTCCCTAGATGGGAGGATACAGAGCGGTGTGACTCGCAGCAGGCCAAGGCCTCCAATGTGACTTGAGGGCCAAGATCTGCATTTACACAAATCTGAATGGATTGAAGTGAAAGGATCAGCAGGACAACCAGGCAATGTGCATTATTTAACCACTTCACCTCAAAGGGTTTTCCCCCTTAACCACTTCTGTACCACATGGTTTTTTGCTGATCGGTGCTGCGTGGACTCTCCAGCCCACAGCACAGATCAGGTTGCAGCCAGGCCGATCAGACTCTTCCCCCCCCCCCTTTTTTCCCCACTAGGGGGATGTCCTGCTGGGGGGGTCTGATCGGCGCCGCCGGCTGCTTGCGCTTGCGGGGGGGCTCTTCAAAGCCCCCCCTCCGCAGCGCTTCCTTGCCTCCTTACCCTTCCCTCCCTCTCCCTGCGCCTGATGGGATAGGCTTTAGCCTATCAGATGCCAGCGATCCCCGGCCAATCAGAGGCCGGGGATCGCCGATCTCCTCTACGGGGAAGATCTTCCCCGTGTGTTTACATTTACCCTGCGAGCCGTGACTTAAGCGTACGCAGAATCCTGAAGTGGTTAAAAAACCAGAGCAATTTTCACCTGTCAGCGCTCCTTCCATTCATGTGCCTATAACTTTACTACTACTTATCACAAAGAAACAATCTATCATATCTTTTTTTTCAACCTCCAATTAGGCTTTCTTTGGGAGGTACTTTTTGCTAAGAATTATTTTATTCTAAAAATGTTATCAGGAAGAAGGAAAAAAAATAATGGGAAAAAAAATCATTTCTGCTCAGTTTGCGGCCATTATAGTTTTAAATAACACTTGCTATCGTAATTAAAACCAACATTTGCCCATTTGTCCTGGTTATTGCAATGTTTAAAATGTTTTCCCTAGTACAATTTATGGCGCCAATATTTCATTTGGAAATAAAGGTGCATTTTGTTTTCAGTTCTGCGCCCATCCCCGATTACAAGCCTATAATTTATAAAGTAATAGTAATATACCCCATTGACATACATATTAAAGTTCAATCCCTAAGGTAACTTTTTTCCCCCCCAGCTATTTGGGAGGTCAGGGGTTAATTTAAAAAGTGAAAAATAGGGTGAAAAGAAAAAAAGGAAAAGAAAAGTGCTTTATTGCATATTTAAGCAGATATTTTTAAAGCGGGCCTGAACTCAGAATGTCCTCTCTGCTCTAAAAGATACACAACAGCATAATAGCCTTCAAACAAGAAACATTTCTTTGTTACAGCTGATAGAAATCCTAAAATAAACCGGCACTGTTTCTACTTCCTGATTCATGGAAGCCGACATCTTGTCAGCAGCCTGTGCTTTCAAATGAGCGTATCTGCCATAGGCAGTCATGTGACACAGGGGGAGATTAAAATACAGTTCTAATTAGACACAAATGAGGGGGAATTAGACAGGCTAAATTCTCTAAATACATTCAGGGTGCATTTCTCTAGGTTTCCTTCTGTCCTGTGCAAGAGTTCAGGTCCTCTTTAACCTCCCTGTCGGTAAGCCTGACCTAGGGTTGGGCTAGCCGCCGCATGGGATCACACAGCCCGGGAGGATTTTGGCCTATAAAATGTTATTTATATTCTTCAGCTAGCACTTTGCTAGCTAAGTATGCCCCTCAAGTGCCTTTGGTCCCCTCTGATCGCCGCCGGTATACGTACCCCCAGGGATCCCGCGATGGCGCAGCCTCCCAATCAGCTCCTGGCTTCGCTATGGGAGGATCGGAACTTCGCATGTCGATGAAGTCATGTCCGATCGTCGCCATACCGACGAGTGAAGCTGCGGCTCTCACGGGATCGCAGACGGGTACATATTACCGGCAGCAATCGGCGGGATGTCAGGATTGTCTAACTTATTCGTCATCGGGAGCTTACTGCGCAGGTACAGTACGAAGTTTTTTTGTACTACGCCTGCGCAGTAAGCTCGCGGTGATGCGCGCGGAAGCACAGTCGCAGTTCTATTCGTCTAGTTAGAAGAATAATTAGCAGGTCACCAGCGGCGGCGAACGGCGGAGGCTTCAGGGACGGCGTGGGACTTAATAGCTGCAGAGGGCTGGTAGAAGCTTCAGGTAAGTGACACTTTGTTTATCTACCCCCAAGAACCCCTTTAAGCAGCAGGCACAGGTCATGTGTTATCATGGACATCAGCTCTAGTTTCGCTGTTAGTGTTCTGGGTGTTCTGCAGTTCATTATCAGATGACCTGGAGATAAAGAAATGGAATTTGTGTGTCCAGGAAACACTATTTACTCTAGGTTTCCGGTAATGAGGCCGGTTGGCAATGGTGGCGCATGTTTGTGTAATAACAGAAGATCAAAGTTTGTGGTAAATCTCCTGCGGTGAGCGAGGCAAACTGAGGCGGCAACTTAACAAGCCAATTACTGCATCTACTGACCAGAAATACTAAAAAAGGAGTTTCCATGGCAACATCTCTAATGAACCAACAGCGCTACAAACAGTAAAAGCTAGTGGTAAAACCATATATACCTTAAAGGGATACTGTAGGGGGGTCGGGGGAAAATGAGCTGAACTTATCCGGGGCTTCTAATGGTCCCCCGCAGACATCCTGTGTTGGCGCAGCTACTCCCCAATGCTCCGGCCCCGCCTCCGGTTCACTTCTGGAATTTCTGACTTTAAAGTCAGAAAACCACTGCGCCTGCGTGGCCGTGTCCTCGCTCCCGCTGATGTCACCAGGAGTGTACTGCGCAGACACAGACCATACTGGGCCTGCGCTGTGCGCTCTTGATGACATCAGCGGGATCGAGGACACGGCAACCCAGGCGCAGTGGTTTTCTGACTTTAAAGTCAGAAATTCCAGAAGTAAACCGGAGGCGGGGCCGGAGCATCAGTGAGCGGCTGAGCGGGCACAGGATGTCTGCGGGGGACCATTAGAAGCCCCGGGTAAGTTCAGCTCATTTTTCCCCGACCCCCCTACAGTATCCCTTTAAAGGGAACCTGTAGTGAGGAAACTCCCTTCAGGTGGTTTTATGCCTAAGTAGAGGGAAGATACCCCAGAGTAGCTGCAAAGACAATCCCATCCATCCGTCTGATGCCGCCTCCTCTGCCAATCCATCCATGAGCTGCAAAATGATCCAGCTCAAACGCCTAACACTATCATTCAAAGCTCTACATAGGCTATGCCCTCTATACATGTCCTCAATCTCCAGATACCATCCCTGGTGGAACCCTCTGGTCACCTCCTCACACTCTCACATACAGGACTTCTCACTAGCATCACCTCTCCATTGGAACTCTCTCCCACTGCCTGTCCGTCATGCTCTGAGCCTGAGTCTTCAAAGCACCCTTTAAAAAACACACCTCTTCAGACAAGTGTATAATTTTCTATAGGGAGCATTGCAGGATCACTGTCATCTGCTAGCCCGCATCTCCCACTAACCTAGATTATAAGCTTGCAAAGTCAAGGACCTTCTCCTATTGTTTCCTGTTTTTGTCATATTACCAATACTAGCACATTTGATAAAATTACACCACTTGCATTTATCTGTACCTTTGTTGCTGGATTCCTGATTGTACTGTGCGTATTTTACTATTCATGTCTCTGTGCTGACCACTATTGTCTGTTTTGTGCCATTTAAGCTGTTGGCACTATATAAATTAAAAATAAATAAATCAATTAAAAAAAAAAAAAAGTAAACCAAGCTGCTATTTGCATCTCTTTTTCTTCTCCTGACCTCTTTAGTAATAGGTTTGTTAAGCGGACATCCAGTAGGCCAAACCACCTGCCGAGGTAGCCAAGTTCTGGAAAAGGCGGGGTTCAGATTACAAAACAGCTGGACTAAGATGTAAAAAACAAAACAAAAAAAACCAAAGTGCACAGGAAGGGGACAGGTCTTGCCAGCACTATGGTGAGCTGTGTGGTGAGGGAGGATACTCAGACATTCTCACCTCAGCACACGAGCCTCTGGGGGGGAAATGTAGACCTGTCACTGCTGGAGGCATCAGGTGTGTGACAAACATGCAGCAAATATAACCTCCTCTCCAGGGATCCGGCAACAAGACTCTGCGACTAACACCCAGCCCCCCCCCCCCCAGCACAGTGTAAAATCCCTCCGGCATACATCTCCATGTAAAGGAGTGAGATTGTACAGCCTTCACTGTGGCCACACGGAAATCTAAGGCTCCTTTTACACTGCCAGTAAATACGTTATGTTTACAGATCCAAACGGATCATGTAAAAAGCAATAGGATCCGTTCCCATCAGTCCATTCTGGTCCAACAAATGGAATGCAAGTCTGGATCCTGCACGATTGGCCAGACCAAGCAGATGGCTGCTCGACGCACATGTTCGCTAAATGCTTACCTGCTGCCTTTTGTTTGGGTCCCTGCACACGAGAAACGCCGGTATACAGCTCCTCGAGCCCCATCATAAGCATCAGGCTACAAGTGGTTTGTAAAAGACCAATGGGAATAGTCCCTCCTCAAGGAAGATTCTCATTGGTTCACAGAGTGGTGGACCAATAAAAAGCCTCCCTGGTGCTCAGGCAGAATTCCCATTGGTCTTTTGCAAACCAATGGGAGCCTGATGCTTCTTTGAGGGGCTCTGGGATTGGTATACCAGCATTTCTAGCTTGCAGAGAACTCGAATAACGGGTGGTGTCAAAACAAAAACAGGAACCAGATGAAAAACTGATGCTACTGTAAGAAACCATTTGATCCATTTGAAAAAAAATAAAAAAAATCACGTTTTACAGGATAAGTTTCCCATGCGGTACAATGCGACTCCAGCCTAATACAGGACTAATAATAAATCGCATATCATTGAAATTTGAACGGTTGTGTGAAAAGGACGGCAGATATCTCCCATGCAATGCTCTCTGACACCAAACCTTTTTACTGGAGGTGCTCTTAAGGGCTCGTTTCCACTATAGCGAATCCGCATGCAGGCACTGCATAGGCAATACAAGTGGATGGCATTGTTTCCACTTGTGCGTCGTGCGGGTGCGTTTCGGCGTGCGGATTTCCCATGTAAAGCAATGGAGCTTTACACAGGCAGTGACATGGTTAAATTCACCTGGCTCCTTGCCATGCGAAATCGCATTGGGAAATCGCGGGTAATTCCGCATGCGGAAACGCAGCCGCATGCGATTTCTTCTGCGGTGGAATCCAGGCGATTCCGTACCGCTACAGTGGAAACGAGCCCTTAAAGGGACACTTAAGTCAAACAAAAAAAAATGAGTTTTACTCACCTAGGGCTTCCAATAGCCCCCTGCAGCTGTCCGGTACCCTCGCCATCTCCCTCCGATCCTCCTGGCCCCGCCGGCAGCCACTTCCTGTTTCGGTGACAGGAGCTGACAGGCTGGGGACGCGAGTGATTCTTCGCGTTCCCAGACACATTAGCACCCTCTATGCGGCTATATGGTATATGATATATGCTATAGCAGCATAGATGGCGCTATTGTGGCCAGGAACGCGAAGAATCACTTGCGTCCCCAGCCTGTCAGCTCCTGTCACCGAAACAGGAAGTGGCTGCCGGCGGGGCCAAGAGGATCGGAGGAAGACGGCGAGGGCACCGGACAGCTGCAGGGGGCTATTGGAAGCCCTAGGTGAGTAAAACTCATTTTTTTTTGTTTGACTTAAGTGTCCCTTTAAAGATAACCCGGAGGTGGGTTTCTGCAATCAATATTAGGATACAGAGGCACATTCTGCATACTATCACCAGCCTCTGTGTCCTTATAGTGTCCCCCCCCCCCCCCTGTGCTCTGCTGACCCCTCCTATAAAAACCAATAACGACACACAGATTGTCGCTAGCTGGCTGTTTACATTCAGGCTGTCATTTACCTCCACTCCCCCACCTCCTGCATAGCGCCGCTTCCTGCCTGTGTGGCTTCCCTCCCTGCCTCTAAGCTTCCTCCTATCGGCTTACAGAGGCGGGGAGAGAAAGGATGCAGGTGGGGAGCGGCGCTATGCAGGAGGTGGGGGAGTGGAGGTAAATGACAGCCTGACTGTAAACAGCCAGCTAGCGACAATCTGTGTGTGGCTAGCCTGTCGGTTTTTATAATGGGGGACAGCAGAGCACGGGGGGGGGGGGGGGGGGGGGGGCTGGGGGTGTTGGCTGGAGGCAGATTAAAAGGACACAGAGGCTGGTGATAGTATGCAAAATGTGCTTCTGTGTCCTAATATTGATTGCAGAAACCCACTTCGGGTTCTCTTTAAACGGGAATCTGAAGTGAAAATTAACTTATGACATAATGATTTGTATGTCTAGTACTGCTAAGAAATAAAACATTATTAGCACAGATAAGAGACTCATATTGTTTCCAGTACAGGAAGAGGTAAGAAACTTCAGTTATCTATGCAAAAGGGTTCTCTACTGTCTCATTGTTTCTTCTTTGTTTATGGCTTTTTCTGCAGAAAAAAGTTCAAAGGGTCACTAGCCTGCTCTTTTAAAGCATTTAAAATGTTGAGTGTATTATGGAAACTGCAATTATTAGAGAATGATGCAATGTTATAAGAAAAAAAAAAAAAAAGCTATATACCTGAAAATAAAAATATGACACTCTTTTCTTTGCTACTAATGTTCTATTAATTATCCATACTGCACACACAATTCATTATATCATGAGTTTTGTTTTTTTTTCGCTTCAGAGTCACTTTAACAGGTGCACGTTAAAGTGAACCTCCACACTAAAAATCTACTCAGCAGCACTGAAGAGTTGGTGTTTCTTTTACAATTTCATAACATCAGAACTTTCCGTTTTTCTTACCCAAGCTTCATTTTTAGCTGCACAGAAGAAAACTGCCCGGGCATTTTTCCCCTGATGCGGTCCAAAGCATGATGGGATTTCTGATGTTGGTGTTCTCGTTCTGCTGTTTTGGTGCACATTTTTTTTCTTCAAATTTTGAATTTGAGATTTGAAGCCTAGCGCGCGCAGCTGGGAGGAGTGATCAGGACACTTGGAACTTTTGTCTCATGCTCCCTGTCACCTCCTTTCAACCAAAATGATGGTTGCCCCCATGAAATCACCAACATTTGCCTGTTTTTAAAACAGGGTAGGGAGGAGATTTAGATTACATATCTAGTTTAATAAACATAACTAATGTAACTTAATGACCCTTAATTCCCCTTTAAGCCTGTATGGATAGGTGCACAGCTGCCGGCAAACCCAGCTACACAATGGGGTTTTTCAATCTGAAAAATTCACATTTAGAATTTCTATGAACCAATATGATAGCTGTGAGGATTTGCTAAATGTTGGGTTACCTGTGTGGTCTGGATGATGGTCAGGTCGTTGATCCTGGAGAATCCGGCCCCCATGGCGGCGCGTAGTCCCGCTGTGCCGAACGCCATGCGGCTGCAGAGTCTCTCCCGCAGCTCCTTATTCTTCCCATCCTGCAGCAGCGCCTCGATCTGAGCTCTGGTTTTAGGATTCTGGGGAAGGAGAGAGATGTTCCAATTAGCACGCGGTGTACTGGCAGGAGAGCGGTCACTGAAGTCCTGAGGAAAGCTTTTCCTCGCCAAGAATAAGCACTTTTTTTTTAATTAATGAAACATATTGTACTGTTTTTTGTGTGATCAAATCAAACGTGAGGATTACAAGGTGGTGTATGTATGTGTGCAGCGACGTACAAGTAGGCGAGAGGGGTACAGTTGTGGCCAAAGCACAGATTGTGGGAGACAACTACGACTCATAGTGCGAGAACCAGAGATGAAGCCAAAGATGTGTGTGTGGGGGGGGGGGGGGTTGACGAGAACCAGACAGGAAGTCAAGGATGGGGAAGGTCACCGAGGGCCAGGGAAGAAGCCAAGGATGAGGGGAGGTCTCTGAGAACCTGAGAAGAAGCCAAGGATGAAGGGAGGTGGCAAAGAACCAGATAAGAAGGATGAGCGGAGGTCACTGAGAACCAAAGAAGCCAAGGATGAGGGGACATAGATCCTGACAATTTCCTGTCTGTGAATCTTGTGAGCAACATGTATATATTAAACAAAACAAAAAAAAACACATCTTTGAGCCTTTAGCATTGTTAAAATGTGTGGCACAGCTGGTGCTGTCTAGTTTTTTTTCTTGTCTGCCAGAAGTGAAGATGATGACCTGCAGGCTGATTGTGGATCAGACAATATGAACAAATTACATGGCGAATATCAATCATTACTTCATATCTCTCCTATTTTTTAACTTCTCACTTTGCAACTTTTGGATTTATTTTTTCCCCTTTTCACTTAAGTTCCTGTTTAATCAAGGACGATATAGTTTAAGCCGCTGAAACTGAAGTGTGCGGATAGCTTCCTGCGCACGTGGCAGTGATAACTAGCAGGTATCTTGTTTAAAGGAGACAAAGGTCGTTCTCTGCTGTTCCTGATAAGCAGACCTGGAGAGTGACAGCTTGTGTTGTGTACATCAGGCAGCCATGGTAACCGCAGGAGTAAATGGCCACCTCTGTATAGGGGTCATTAGTCATCACAATGTATAAACAGCGGTCACTTGTGCTAAGAGAAGGACCTGCTTCCAGATAACCTGTGACCTGAGGGAAGAGGAAGGTGTCAAAGCATGTTGTTCCTTCATGACCTCCTCACCTCCAACCTGCTGAGCTGGAAGGATACACAGGATGTCAGCCAACCTGGTCCCAACACACAACCCCAGGCTTCCATCGGTAAAGCTACGTACCCATCAGTAGATGTGGCCAGATGGATCTCCACTTAACTATCATGTCCTTGATCCATCTGGCCGATTCTGCAACCGGCGCTTGTGGCGTCGGAAAACCAACGCGATAAAACCTGCACAAGTCAGTCAATGAGGATCAGATCAATCCTCAAAGACTTAGACAGGTCAGTCGTTCAAAAATAAACGCCATGAGTGGCATGCATAGTTAAAAAGGGAGTCTGAAGCCAAATTAAAAATGGCTTTTAAGCTTATATTCAGCAGGGACAGGTTTGCCCCCCAAATCCCCCCTGCAAAATCCATGACCAACTTGGTCATGGATTTTGCTGCCCCTGTGCGCTTCAGTGTGAGGCAGAGCTATGAGCTGCAGCTCTGCCTCACACGCGTCTGTCAGCAGCGGATCTCCGCCTCTCCCCCGCCCCTCTCAGCGTAGGCAGACAGTGGGGTGGTGGAGAGGCGGAGATAGACGCGTGTGAGGCAGGGCTGCAGCTCATAGCCCTGCCTCACACGGAAGCGCTCCCCGGAGGTACCAGGGGGGATTTGGAGGGTAAAGACCCCTCGTTATGACGCGGGATAGCGGCGTTTTAGCAGGGGCAAACATGCCCCTGCTGAATATATGCTAAAAAGCCATTTTTAGTGTGTGTGTACTAATAGTGACATTCCCATTTGCAGCAATGTACCCAGTGGTAAGTGATACTGTGAGGAAAGGACATGCCAATAAAACACGGGGGGGGGGGGGTACTGGGATGCAGGAAGGGAAGTGAATAATTGCTGCACTTGGGGGGCCTGGAGGAGGTATTGGCTAGAGACACTATCAAAAAGTTCCCCTGGGGGGTACTCACCTCGGCTGCGTGAAGCCTCAGGGCCCCAATGAGGCTTCCCCCTCCGTCCTCTGTCCCACGGGGGTCTCGCTGCAGACCTCCGAACAGTGGCATAACAAATCTGCTTGTTCAATATTTACCTTTCCAGGCTCCAGCGGGGGCGGGGGCTCTCGGCTCCGAAATACCCGATGTCAGTCAAGTCTGCTCTACTGCGCAGGCGCCGGAGACTTGCGCCTTCGCAGTAGAGCAGACCCGACGGCGATCGGGTATTTCTGCCTATTTCGGAGCCAAAAGACTGCCACAGCGCCTGTACAGGAGCCAGGAAGGTAAATATTTACATCGCCACTGTTCGGAGGGCTGCAGCGAGACCCCCGAGGGACGGAGGATGGCATGTGAAGCCTCATTGGGACCCTGAGGCTTCCCCCTCCCGAGGTGAGTACCCCCCAGGGGAACTTTTTGATGGTACATGTTTTCTTTAAGGGACAGGAGGGGTTAATGGCTGCAATACTGTATGCAGTGCAGTCATTAACCCCTCCTGAGCCCCAAGTGCAGCCATTAACTTTTCTGGGTAGAATTATACTTGAGTCAATAAAAAAATCCCAGTTTAAGAGGGTTGAATATTGCAGTCGACTTATACAGGAGGTCGACTTGTATTCAAGTAGATTACGGAAAACCTCAATAAGAATTCCCTCTACAGAAGACAATCTCTGTCGTGGTCTATGGTAAATATAAAAAATGCTTTCATCATGGCACAGCGTGACCTCAACTTGCTGGCTAGTTTCCAAGTGGGCAGAGCCCAGACAAAGCTCCCTGAGAATATTGCAGCCTGCAGCTATCCAAGTCTGCGCCGGAGGAAGTGGCTGTCCATGGGGAATTTCTTCATCGGATATTTAAAAAACGATCTATATGACATGAGTGACATGAGAAGCAGCTTTTACAGACAAAAAAGGCCTGCCACTGCCAACATTTGTACAGAATACAAACTGGACAGCTGAAGAGGAACTGCAGTGAAAATGACAAAACATTTTTTTTATTGTTTTACAATACATTCTGAAATTTATCACAGATGGCAACCTTTTCAGTACTGGCGAGTGATCTCTGCGGAATGTTCATTTACTGAAAGTTCCAAAGCCAGGATAAAAAAAATTAAAAATAAAAAAATACCTGGTCTCCCAGAATGCTGTAGGGGGAAAATTCTGCATAATAAACGGCCTAGGATAAGCCTTACGGGAAAGGTGAGGCTACATAATATACAGATATATCTGAAACCAGGATATTTAGTGTAAAAGTGCATATCCTTTATAATTTACTACATTCTAATACATGTAGTTATGGTTCCTCTTGAAGCCGCTTTCATATGGGCAGCTGTAGACTGAAGTCACCGCCTGTCAGCTGCTTTCCTGCACTGGCTGGGCGCTTGTTAGGGGCATTGGATGTGGCCATACACGATTCAGTTCAATTAGAGGTAGATCAGATCTCGATCATTCATCTCTTCCACCACTCTGCACTGTTTAGCCACATACACAAACCACGTTTAATTACACCTCAACTGAGACAAATACAGAGGCTGCCATATTGGTTTCCTTTTAAACAATACCAGTTGCCTGGCAGTCCTGCTAATCTTTGGTTGCAGTAGTGTCTGAATCACACACCATAAACAAGCATGCAGCTAATCCAGTCTGACTTCAAGCATGCAGATCAGAGGTTTCTGAATGTTCAGGGTCTATGGCTAAAAGTATTAAAGACAGAAAATTAGCAGGACAGCCAGGCAATTGCACATTGCCTGGCTGTCCTGCTAATTTTCTGCACGTGTTTAAAAGGAAACAAGTATGGCAGCCTCCACATCCGTCACTTCAGGTGTGCTTTGAAAGATATCAGCTTAAAGTGAACCTCCGGACTAAAAATCTACTCAGCAGAACTGAAAATGCTTGGCGTTTAACAGTTCCACAGCATCAGAACTTTGTTTTTCTTACCAAAGCATCATTTTTAGCTAAGCTCCACCCATCAAAGAAAAAAAGCCCAGGCTTTATTTCCCTGATGCTGTGCAGAGCATGATGGGATTTCCTATGTTGTTATTCACGTTGCCTAGCAACTGGGAGAGGCGCACAGGACAGTTGGAACTGTGTCTCATGCTCCCTGTCACCTCCTTTCAACCAAAAACCATGAAATCAAACATTTGCCTGTTCTTTTAAAACAGGGTGGGTAAGAGATTATATTACCTATTTTAATTAACATAACTAATGTAACTTAATGACAGTATGCTTGTTTAGGCTGGAGTTCCTCTTTAAGGGTGTAAAGCACATGTGTCGAACTCCAGGCCAGGAGGGCCGGATCCATGCCAGTGTTTAGGATGGACTGAGAAAGATATGAAAGTGTTCTACCTTATGGACCACACCTTTCCTGATTCAGAGCCATCAATTCATTTGAGCTGTGTCAAAAATGTGTGAGGACCTCGGCCCTCGGACTGGTTTGACATCTCTGGTGTAAAGGTAAAAATAATTGGCACTTTACACGATGCCTTGCTGCATTGTTACTGGGCTGTGTTTATGCAAGTCTGTGCGGGAATTGTCCAAGGTCGTGAGAAGAGGATACCTCCGGTGACCGCTCAGTCAAGATTTTCCACCAGAACAACAGAGGAAGTGGACAGCGGCAAAACAGGAAGTGATGGAGCAGATTGTGCAGTCAGCACATGGCCTCTCGCTCCCATCACCTGACGGCTCTATCACTGTATAATGCAGAGGGCGAGAATTACGCTGACCACATCATGCTACGCAGGATCTGTGGGCTGAGCATTACAAGGACAGCATTAATCATTCACTTTAATGATAAGGGCTGGTTCACACGGACGTTTTGCTGGAAAAACGTGGCGTCTTAAGGGCTGGTTCAGACAGGCGTTTTTGTGGCGTTTAACGCGGCGTTTCAGACGCAGCGTTTTTTTGGGATCTACTGCCATCCCATGCAAGTGAATGGGAGCGTTTAGAGCTGGCTTTTGCAGGCTTTCATGAAAGCCTGGCAGTAGATCCCAGCGTTGCGTCTAGTCTCAAAAGCAACATGCTGCTTTCAGAGGCAGTAAACGCGAGGAAACAATAGCAGAGACCAGAACTGCTTGCCTTGAACGCTTCCCAAAAGCCTTCAAAAGCTAGCTTTTAAACGCTGGCGTTTAAACGCTGGCGTTTGAACGCAATGCCAAGCGAAAGCTCAGCAGACGCCCGTGTGAACCAGCCCTTAACCTTCTTGGCGGTAACCCCGAACGTAGTTCGGGGTAAGCCGCCGGAGGGTGCCGCTCAGGCCCTGCTGGGCCGATTTGTTTAATTTTTTTTTTGCTGGACGCAGCTAGCACTTTGCTAGCTGCGCCAGCACCCCGATCGCCGCCGCGCGCCCGATCGCCAATCAGTGCCAGGCAGCGCCGAGGGGTGGCCCGGGACTCCCAATGACGACCCGACGTCAGTGACGCCGGTGACGTCATCCCGCCCGTCGCCATGGCGACGGGGGAAGCCCTCCAGGAAATCCCGTTCTTTGAACGGGATTTCCTGATCGGAGATCGCCGAAGGCGATCGAAGAGGGCGGGGGGATGCCGCTGAGCAGCGGCTATCATGTAGCGAGCCCTGGGCTCGCTACATGATATAGAAAAAAAAAATTTAAAAAAAACTGCCGCGCTGCCTCCTGGCGTATTTTTTTATACCGCCAGGAGGGTTAAAGTAACATTTTTAGGGATCTACTGCCCTCCAATGCAAGTGAATGGGAGCGTTTAGAGCTGGCTTTTGCAGGCTTTCATGAAAGCCTGGCAGTTGATCCCAGCATCTAGTCTCATCTCAAAAGCAACATGCAGCTTCTAGAAGGCGTTTTAAAGCCAGCAAAAGCCAGTGAAAGCCCATAAAAGCCCAGCCTCTCCCTATACTTCCTGCAAAAGCCTAGAAAACGCAACGCTCTCCTGAAAGCAATTAAAAGCCTTCAAAAGCCATTAAAAGCTAAGGTGTTAAACGCTGGTATTCTTGAAAAAAAAACGCAGCGTTTGATCGAGACGCTGAGCAGAAGCTCAGAAGAAAGCCCATGTGAACAAGCCCTAAGGTGTACCTGTAGTGAATAAAATAAAAAAAAAAAAAAAACAAGAGTGTCCTAAATGGGTACTTTAGCAGAGAGAAGCCTCTGGATGATCTCCCCCCCCCCTCCCCCTTACTTCTCACTGGGCCCCACGAAGCCCACCGACCAAAGCTCGTTGATGCAGCTCAGCCACAGCAGAACAGGCACGGCTTTTAGTAGGAGATTGTGTAGGGAAGCTCTCGCACAACATGGAAGTGGTAACATTGGTCAATCATTGGCCAATACAAATGAAGAGGAAAGCTTGTGGATCCCTCCAGAGGTTCTCCACGACCTCCTTGCCACACGTGGACTCTTGAAAAACATGTTCTTTTGGCCGTGCTCCTTACCGTGTGCAAGTGCGGGAGGAGGATCCGTGCTACTGCAAAGTCGTGGTGGCTGCACTAGCGCACAAAGGGGAGTGCGTCGCGATCTTAGGCCTGGTGCACACCAAGTGCTTTTGGTAGCGTTTTCAAAACCACTGCCGCCTGTGAAAACGCTTGGCTAATGTATCTCAATGGGCTGGTGCACACCGGTGGTTTGAGGTTTTTAGCAAACGTGGTTCCTGCTGTACGTTTGCTGTTTGCAGAAGCGTTTCTGCCTCAATGTAAAGTATAGGAAAAGCTCAAACCGCTCTGAAAAACGCTACATCAGAGCGGTTTTCCAGGCGTTGTTACAGAAGTTGCTCAGTAACAGCTTTTACTGTAACAATATATGAAATCTGCTACACAACGACAAAAATAAATAAATAAATAAAAAAAACACACGCTAGGCATGTTTAGAAAATCTCTCTAAACAGGCCTAGGAATTGCTCTTAAAATCTGCCTCACAAACCTCTAGTGTTTTGCGGATCTGCTAGAGGTCTTTGGTGTGCACTGGGCCTAAAGCTGACCACTAACGATACAATCTTTTTCATCCAATCTTACCATTTCTATGTAATATAAGGGAACTGCCTAAATTATCAATTCAATATATTCACTCAGTTTACCATTATACTGCATAGATTTAGTAAAATTGGATGAAAAAGATTGCATCATTAGTGGCCACCTTAAGAGTGTTCCAGGCAGGGCTGTGGAGTCGGTACAAAAATCATCTGACGACTGAGTTTATTGAAACCTCCGACTCCAGGTAACTAAAATTGCTCCTGGACTCAGACTCCACAGCCCTGGTTTCAGGCAGCAGTGGTATCAAGGAGGAAGTGATCAGAGGGGTGATCCCCTCATCTACATCATGTCACATTGGTATGCACAAACAGGAAGTAGTTTTCACCCTAGCGTACTGAAGGGGTTAAGAAGCAGTAGTAAAGTTCTTATGTTTTGAACAGTTGAAGGACATTATACTAAGCTGCTGGATTTCTGTCCTAACTACACAGAGCCGTCTTGTGTCTCTGCGCCTCTATGCAAAGTCTGGGCCATATGGTTAATGATATCGACACAGCTATAGAAGGTGATGAATCAGCACCGCCTCATGCAAAGTGTGCGCGCTTCCTCGCTGCCCTGTAACTTAAGCTGTGTACACACTTGAAAGATTACTGAAAAGATCACAGACCAATTTTACCACCCTTCATGTAATATGAGAGCCATACTCTACACAGTCTATTCTATGGAGCTGCCCTCCCCATCAGATAATCTTTGCAAGATGATGTACACAAAGATGCTGCACACATGCAACAGATCAGTATCTGCAAAAGATCCATTCATAGTCTAGGATATCGCCAGATATCATACACACCTTAAAGAGGACCCGAGGTGTGTTTAAAGAATGTTATCTGCATACAGAGGCTGGATCTGCCTAAACAGCCCAGCCTCTGTTGCTATCCCAAACCCCACTAAGGTCCCCCTGCACTCTGCAATCCCTCATAAATCACAGCCGTGCTGTGAGGCTGTGTTTACATCTGTAGTGTCAGTCTCAGCTGCTCCCCCGCCTCCTGCAGAGCTCCGGTCCCTGCCCCGGTCCCTTCCCTCCAATCAGCAGGGAGGGAAGGGATGCAGGCGGGGACTGGAGTTCTGCAGGAGGCGGGGAGAGCAGCAGACTGACACTATAGAGATAAACACAGCCAGCTCTGACAAGCTGTTTGTCAGCAGCGTGGCTGTGATTTATGAGGGATTGCAGAGTGCAGGGGGACCTTAGGGGGGTTTGGGATAGCAACCGAGGCTGAGCTGTATAGGCAGATCCAGCCTCTGTATGCAGATAATATTCTTCAAACCCACCTCGGGTTCTCTTTAACGGACAACCATCTGCAGATCAGATCCACCATGGATCTTCAGATGTGCAGATGAATGTCTGTGAAACAAGGTGTGTATGAGATCTGCAGATATAGAGTATGAATCCATTTTGTAGGAACTGATCTTTTGCAGATACTGATCTTTTGAATGTGTACAGCATCTTTGTGTGCAGCATCTTGCAAAGATTTCTGTCTGATGGGGAGTTCAGCTCCATAGAATAGACTGTGTAGGTATGGCTCTCATACTACATGGAATTGGTAACATTGGTCTGTGATCTTTCATTTATCTTTCAAGTGTGTACACAGCTTAACTCTGCAAAGCAAGTACGGTAATGAGCTCATTCTGCGGATCCAGAACTGGCTGCATTGCCTCAGGTCTTCTCATTCAGCTGCAGAGTACATGCGCTGCCGTCCAGTTATAGCCAGGACATTATTGTAGGCTGGGAAGATGTGGCAATGGGTTTCGCACCTTTCATTGAGGCAGGGTGGTGTTACTGCTGTGTGTGTCCCCATGGGATTAGTTACTTCTCACTTCTTGTGTTGTGGACGTACATGGAACTTTGAGTCTGGGAGCACACTAGCTGTACCGAAAACCATACGTTTTCTGCAATGTGCGCCTCTACATTTCTTGTTTTTAGTGTGCCGATGAGCCACATAGTTGGGGAGCCGGGCAGCGGCGGAGGACAGCGTGGGAGCAATCAGCCTGGAGGAAGCCCCAGGTATTTATAATTTTTTCTATCCCTCACAGCTCAAATACACTTTAATAATATGAAAAACCACATCCTGTGCATTTTTTTTTTAAAGCGGTATTGTCACCATAAAAATCAATTTCAAACAGCAACGAGTCTGAGTGTAGTAAGTGATAAAGATGCTAATCCTGCATTCAAAACTTTCACTGCGGTTGTGATTTGGAGTTATCACATACTTAAAGGACCACAATCGCGAAAAAAAAGTAGGCATTTAAAATCTGACAGAACCGACAGGTTTTGGGACAATCCATCTCCTCATAGGGTATTTCAAGGATTTGCTTTGTTTTCAACAGCATTTCCTGAACGGTAGTTTAACTGCCAAAATAGCAAGATACCAGCCGGCCTCCCTAATAACTTGCACACAATTATGTCAGTTAGATTTTGCAACTGTTGTTCAGGAAATGCTGTTGAAAACAAAGAAAGCCCTGAGAATCCCCCTTAAAAAGATGGACAGGCCCAAAACCTGTCATCTGTCACATTTTAACTGCCTACTTTTTGTGCGATAGTGGTCCTTTAAGGAGCACTGGCACTGTAGTAGTCAATGCCAAACAGTTGCATGCTGGGGGTTCTTTTTAACTATGAAAAAAACCCTGGTTTGGGGGCCCCAGCAAGTGAGAGAGACCTGGGGCCCCCGGCTGTCGTGCGGACCAGTGTTTGTGATTTTAAATTTTTTGCAGCTTCCAGGATGCGGGTGACAGGTGAGTGGTTAGGGAGGGGACCGTGTGGGAGATGTGCCTACACGGGGCGTCCCTGTTAAACGACACAATTCACGATTGCGTCCAACCGAAGCCTCCCACCTGAATGCTAATCTATGTAATTCCTGCTAGGTATGGTACAGCAGGCAAAGGGTGTATGACAGTGCACCTGATTGGCTGACAAGCGTCTGCTGGCCAGATAGAGGCAGGATATTGCTCTAGCTGGAAGTTAGCAATTGTGTTTGTTGCAGTTGGCATTCAGTTTAGAGGTGGTGGGGTGAGTTCCCTGGAGGTGAGAGGTCCAGGGCTTGCCCACACTTCCCTCTAGGTGTCGCATGGTGGTTTGGGGGCCCCAGCTAGTGAGAGAGACCTGGGGCCCCCGGCTGTCGTGCGGACCAATGTTTGTGATTTTAAACAGCTCTGACAATGTCAGAAACGCCTGAAACGCATGCTTGTTCAGGGGATAGGGCTAAAAGTATTAGAGGAAGAGGATCAGCAGGCCAGCCATGCAACTGGTATTTCTTAAAAGGAAATCAATATGGCCGCCTCCAAGCAGGGCTGTAGAGTCGGAGTCTGACCAATTTTTGGGTACCTGGAGTCGGAAAAAAATGCACCGACTCCTAATGAATTTAAACTGGAATTAAAATAGAAAATATGATAAAATGTTCTATTTCCTAGATAGTCATCATAAATAATTTATACATACAGTAATAGCTGTGCTTAGTCCACAAAAATGAAATAAACCAATCAAAATTAGTTACTTGTGCTGCTTCAATAAAGCAGTCCCCGTATTTTTATAGATCGATTTATAGATATACATATCTGATTGTGACTGTATATATGATGTGTACACAGGAATCTCTTATATATAACATCTATGCTGTAAGAATAAAGCCTGATGTGTAGCCGTGTCACTAATAGTGATGGTCAACGAGATGGAAATAATTCTGCATTGATGCTGATTTATGCAAATGTATGCACTCCCTTTGCTGATGAAATCAAATAATTTGATATGTTGTTAAAATTTAGTTTGGTGACTATGAATTGAAGGGTACCTGAGACGGATGAAAAGAAAAGTGTTATACATACCTGGGGCTTCTTCCAGCCCCCTTCAGTCTAATCAGTCCCTCACTGTCCACCTCCACCAACTGGATCTTCTGCTGAGTCCTGGTAATTCAGCCAGTCAGCGTTGTCCGGCCACTTTCCGCTCCTACAGCCAGGAGCGTTCTGCACCTGCGCAATAGTGCTGCACAGGTGTAGTATGCTCCCGGCGGGGGAGTGAGTGCATGCGCACTACACCAGACTAGCTCAAGTACCTGGACCCATAGCAGAAGATCCAGGTGGCGGAGGACAGCGAGGGACTGATTAGCCTGAAGGGGGCTGGAGGAAGCCCCAGGTATGTATAAAACTTTAATTTCATCTGTCTCAGGTTTACCTTGTTACACAGTAGTACTATACTCTACATATGCTATCCCCACAGAGCTGCAGGGAATCCACTGAGAACGCTGTGCACATTGAACACAGAGGTGTTGTCTGTCACCCATAAACCTGGTTCAGATTGTGCATGAAGAATGTGTAATAGAGGAAGAATCCCCTCATTCCCTGCAGAGTACCTGCGCATCATTCTTACATGTACCCACAGTTACATTGCCTAGGGCCTGATAGATGTTCTTTGTTCCGGCCTGTACCTATTACAAGTACTCTTACCAAGGACTGGTTTTAGTCTATGACTAAAAGTATTAGAGGCAGAAGATCCGCCGGATAGCCAGGTAACTGGTATGGTTTAAAAGGGAATAAATATGGCTGCCTCCATATCCCTCTTACTTCAGTCGTCTTTTAAAATTCCTAAAGCGTTGGCAGTAGAGATGCATTTCGTGTTACATACTTTCAATCAACCAGATTGTAATATGCAAATTAGAGGAGTCGGAGTCGAGGAGTCTAAGTCATTGGAATCCTAACCTGAGGAGTCGGTGGATTTTTGTACAGACTCCACAGCCCTGCCTCCAAGTCCCTCTCACTTCAGGAGTCCTTTTAGATTGCACGTGCTCACAGAAATGCCTGCAGATGCGTAGTGTGAAAGGGACAACGTGCTCACAGAAATGCCTGCAGCTGCATAGTGTGGAAGGGATAACGTGCTCACAGAAATGCCTGCAGATGCCTAGTGTGAAAGGGATAACGTGCTCACAGAAATGCCTGCAGATGCCTAGTGTGAAAGGGATAACGTGCTCACAGAAATGCCTGCAGATGCATAGTGTGAAAGGGACAATGTGTTCACAGAAATGCATGCAGATGCGTAGTGTGAAAGGGGCAACGTGCTCACAGAAATGCCTGCAGATGCATAGTGTGAAAGGGACAACATGTTCACAGAAATGCCTGCAGATGCATAGTGTGAAAGGGACAATGTGTTCACAGAAATGCCTGCAGATGCATAGTGTGAAAGGGATAACGTGCTCACAGAAATGCCTGCAGATGCATAGTGTGAAAGGGATAACGTGCTCACAGAAATGCCTGCAGATGCCTAGTGTGAAAGGGATAACGTGCTCACAGAAATGCCTGCAGATGCATAGTGTGAAAGGGACAACGTGCTCACAGAAATGCCTGCAGATGCATAGTGTGAAAGGGAAAACGTGCTCACAGAAATGCCTGCAGATGCGTAGTGTGAAAGGGACAACGTGCTCACAGAAATGCCTGCAGATGCGTAGTGTGAAAGGGACAACGTGCTCACAGAAATGCCTGCAGATGCGTAGTGTGAAAGGGACAACGTGCTCACAGAAATGCCTGCAGATGCGTAGTGTGAAAGGGATAACGTGCTCGCAGAAATGCCTGCAGATGCATAGTGTGAAAGGGACAACATGTTCACAGAAATGCCTGCAGATGCATAGTGTGAAAGGGACAATGTGTTCACAGAAATGCCTGCAGATGCATAGTGTGGAAGGGATAACGTGCTCACAGAAATGCCTGCAGATGCATAGTGTGGAAGGGATAACGTGCTCACAGAAATGCCTGCAGATGCATAGTGTGAAAGGGACAACGTGCTCACAGAAATGCCTGCAGCTGCGTAGTGTGAAAGGGATAACGTGCTCACAGAAATGCCTGCAGATGCATAGTGTGAAAGGGACAACGTGCTCACAGAAATGCCTGCAGATGCATAGTGTGGAAGGGATAACGTGCTCACAGAAATGCCTGCAGATGCATAGTGTGGAAGGGATAACGTGCTCACAGAAATGCCTGCAGATGCACAGTGTGAAAGGGACAACGTGCTCACAGAAATGCCTGCAGATGCACAGTGTGAAAGGGACAACGTGCTCACAGAAATGCCTGCAGATGCACAGTGTGAAAGGGACAACGTGCTCACAGAAATGCCTGCAGATGCATAGTGTGGAAGGGATAACGTGCTCACAGAAATGCCTGCAGATGCATAGTGTGGAAGGGATAACGTGCTCACAGAAATGCCTGCAGATGCATAGTGTGGAAGGGACAACGTGCTCACAGAAATGCCTGCAGATGCATAGTGTGAAAGGGACAATGTGTTCACAGAAATGCCTGCAGATGCATAGTGTGGAAGGGACAACGTGCTCACAGAAATGCCTGCAGATGCATAGTGTGAAAGGGACAATGTGTTCACAGAAATGCCTGCAGATGCATAGTGTGAAAGGGACAATGTGTTCACAGAAATACCTGCAGATGCATAGTGTGAAAGGGACAATGTGTTCACAGAAATGCCTGCAGATGCAGTGTGAAAGGGACAATGTGTTCACAGAAATGCCTGCAGATGCCTAGTGTGAAAGGGACAACGTGCTCCCAGAAATGCCTGCAGATGCCTAGTGTGAAAGGGACAACGTGCTCCCAGAAATGCCTGCAGATGCCTAGTGTGAAAGGGACAACGTGCTCCCAGAAATGCCTGCAGATGCCTAGTGTGAAAGGGACAACGTGCTCCCAGAAATGCCTGCAGATGCCTAGTGTGAAAGGGACAACGTGCTCCCAGAAATGCCTGCAGATGCCTAGTGTGAAAGGGACAACGTGCTCACAGAAATGCCTGCAGATGCCTAGTGTGAAAGGGACAACGTGCTCACAGAAATGCCTGCAGATGCGTAGTGTGAAAGGGACAACGTGCTCACAGAAATGCCTGCAGATGCGTAGTGTGAAAGGGACAACGTGCTCACAGAAATGCCTGCAGATGCGTAGTGTGAAAGGGATAACGTGCTCGCAGAAATGCCTGCAGATGCATAGTGTGAAAGGGACAACATGTTCACAGAAATGCCTGCAGATGCATAGTGTGAAAGGGACAATGTGTTCACAGAAATGCCTGCAGATGCATAGTGTGGAAGGGATAACGTGCTCACAGAAATGCCTGCAGATGCATAGTGTGGAAGGGATAACGTGCTCACAGAAATGCCTGCAGATGCATAGTGTGAAAGGGACAACGTGCTCACAGAAATGCCTGCAGATGCATAGTGTGAAAGGGACAACGTGCTCACAGAAATGCCTGCAGATGCATAGTGTGAAAGGGACAACGTGCTCACAGAAATGCCTGCAGATGCATGGTGTGGAAGGGATAACGTGCTCACAGAAATGCCTGCAGCTGCGTAGTGTGGAAGGGATAACGTGCTCACAGAAATGCCTGCAGATGCATAGTGTGGAAGGGATAACGTGCTCACAGAAATGCCTGCAGCTGCGTAGTGTGGAAGGGATAACGTGCTCACAGAAATGCCTGCAGATGCGTAGTGTGAAAGGGACAACGTGCTCACAGAAATGCCTGCAGATGCGTAGTGTGAAAGGGATAACGTGCTCACAGAAATGCCTGCAGATGCATAGTGTGAAAGGGACAACGTGCTCACAGAAATGCCTGCAGATGCATAGTGTGGAAGGGATAACGTGCTCACAGAAATGCCTGCAGATGCACAGTGTGAAAGGGACAACGTGCTCACAGAAATGCCTGCAGATGCATAGTGTGAAAGGGACAACGTGCTCACAGAAATGCCTGCAGATGCGTAGTGTGGAAGGGATAACGTGCTCACAGAAATGCCTGCAGATGCATAGTGTGAAAGGGATAACGTGCTCACAGAAATGCCTGCAGATGCACAGTGTGAAAGGGACAACGTGCTCACAGAAATGCCTGCAGATGCACAGTGTGAAAGGGACAACGTGCTCACAGAAATGCCTGCAGATGCACAGTGTGAAAGGGACAACGTGCTCACAGAAATGCCTGCAGATGCACAGTGTGAAAGGGACAACGTGCTCGCAGAAATGCCTGCAGATGCGTAGTGTGGAAGGGATAACGTGCTCGCAGAAATGCCTGCAGATGCCTAGTGTGGAAGGGATAACGTGCTCACAGAAATGCCTGCAGATGCACAGTGTGAAAGGGACAACGTGCTCACAGAAATGCCTGCAGATGCACAGTGTGAAAGGGACAACGTGCTCACAGAAATGCCTGCAGATGCACAGTGTGAAAGGGACAACGTGCTCACAGAAATGCCTGCAGATGCACAGTGTGAAAGGGACAACGTGCTCACAGAAATGCCTGCAGATGCATAGTGTGGAAGGGATAACGTGCTCGCAGAAATGCCTGCAGATGCCTAGTGTGGAAGGGATAACGTGCTCACAGAAATGCCTGCAGATGCATAGTGTGGAAGGGACAACGTGCTCACAGAAATGCCTGCAGATGCATAGTGTGAAAGGGATAACGTGCTCACAGAAATGCCTGCAGATGCACAGTGTGAAAGGGACAACGTGCTCACAGAAATGCCTGCAGATGCACAGTGTGAAAGGGACAACGTGCTCACAGAAATGCCTGCAGATGCACAGTGTGAAAGGGACAACGTGCTCACAGAAATGCCTGCAGATGCACAGTGTGAAAGGGACAACGTGCTCACAGAAATGCCTGCAGATGCATAGTGTGGAAGGGATAACGTGCTCGCAGAAATGCCTGCAGATGCCTAGTGTGGAAGGGATAACGTGCTCACAGAAATGCCTGCAGATGCATAGTGTGGAAGGGATAACGTGCTCACAGAAATGCCTGCAGATGCACAGTGTGAAAGGGACAACGTGCTCACAGAAATGCCTGCAGATGCATAGTGTGGAAGGGATAACGTGCTCGCAGAAATGCCTGCAGATGCATAGTGTGAAAGGGACAACATGTTCACAGAAATGCCTGCAGATGCAGTGTGAAAGGGATAACGTGCTCACAGAAATGCCTGCAGATGCATAGTGTGGAAGGGATAACGTGCTCACAGAAATGCCTGCAGATGCATAGTGTGAAAGGGACAACGTGCTCACAGAAATGCCTGCAGATGCATAGTGTGAAAGGGACAATGTGTTCACAGAAATGCCTGCAGATGCATAGTGTGAAAGGGACAATGTGTTCACAGAAATACCTGCAGATGCATAGTGTGAAAGGGACAATGTGTTCACAGAAATGCCTGCAGATGCAGTGTGAAAGGGACAATGTGTTCACAGAAATGCCTGCAGATGCCTAGTGTGAAAGGGACAACGTGCTCCCAGAAATGCCTGCAGATGCCTAGTGTGAAAGGGACAACGTGCTCACAGAAATGCCTGCAGATGCACAGTGTGAAAGGGACAACGTGCTCACAGAAATGCCTGCAGATGCCTAGTGTGAAAGGGACAACGTGCTCCCAGAAATGCCTGCAGATGCCTAGTGTGAAAGGGACAATGTGTTCACAGAAATGCCTGCAGATGCATAGTGTGAAAGGGACAATGTGTTCACAGAAATGCCTGCAGATGCATAGTGTGAAAGGGACAATGTGTTCACAGAAATACCTGCAGATGCATAGTGTGAAAGGGACAATGTGTTCACAGAAATGCCTGCAGATGCAGTGTGAAAGGGACAATGTGTTCACAGAAATGCCTGCAGATGCAGTGTGAAAGGGACAATGTGTTCACAGAAATGCCTGCAGATGCATAGTGTGAAAGGGATAACGTGCTCACAGAAATGCCTGCAGCTGCGTAGTGTGGAAGGGATAACGTGCTCACAGAAATGCCTGCAGATGCATAGTGTGAAAGGGATAACGTGCTCACAGAAATGCCTGCAGATGCACAGTGTGAAAGGGACAACGTGCTCACAGAAATGCCTGCAGATGCACAGTGTGAAAGGGACAACGTGCTCACAGAAATGCCTGCAGATGCACAGTGTGAAAGGGACAACGTGCTCACAGAAATGCCTGCAGATGCATAGTGTGGAAGGGATAACGTGCTCGCAGAAATGCCTGCAGATGCCTAGTGTGGAAGGGATAACGTGCTCACAGAAATGCCTGCAGATGCATAGTGTGAAAGGGACAACGTGCTCACAGAAATGCCTGCAGATGCATGGTGTGAAAGGGATAACGTGCTCACAGAAATGCCTGCAGATGCATAGTGTGGAAGGGATAACGTGCTCACAGAAATGCCTGCAGATGCATAGTGTGGAAGGGATAACGTGCTCACAGAAATGCCTGCAGATGCATAGTGTGAAAGGGACAATGTGTTCACAGAAATGCCTGCAGATGCATAGTGTGAAAGGGACAACGTGCTCACAGAAATGCCTGCAGATGCATGGTGTGGAAGGGATAACGTGCTCACAGAAATGCCTGCAGATGCATAGTGTGAAAGGGACAACGTGCTCACAGAAATGCCTGCAGATGCATAGTGTGAAAGGGACAATGTGTTCACAGAAATGCCTGCAGATGCATAGTGTGAAAGGGACAATGTGTTCACAGAAATACCTGCAGATGCATAGTGTGAAAGGGACAATGTGTTCACAGAAATGCCTGCAGATGCAGTGTGAAAGGGACAATGTGTTCACAGAAATGCCTGCAGATGCCTAGTGTGAAAGGGACAACGTGCTCCCAGAAATGCCTGCAGATGCCTAGTGTGAAAGGGACAACGTGCTCACAGAAATGCCTGCAGATGCACAGTGTGAAAGGGACAACGTGCTCACAGAAATGCCTGCAGATGCCTAGTGTGAAAGGGACAACGTGCTCCCAGAAATGCCTGCAGATGCCTAGTGTGAAAGGGACAACGTGCTCCCAGAAATGCCTGCAGATGCCTAGTGTGGAAGGGACAACGTGCTCACAGAAATGCCTGCAGATGCGTAGTGTGAAAGGGACAACGTGCTCACAGAAATGCCTGCAGATGCACAGTGTGAAAGGGACAACGTGCTCACAGAAATGCCTGCAGATGCCTAGTGTGAAAGGGACAACGTGCTCCCAGAAATGCCTGCAGATGCCTAGTGTGAAAGGGACAACGTGCTCCCAGAAATGCCTGCAGATGCCTAGTGTGAAAGGGACAACGTGCTCCCAGAAATGCCTGCAGATGCCTAGTGTGAAAGGGACAACGTGCTCCCAGAAATGCCTGCAGATGCCTAGTGTGGAAGGGACAACGTGCTCACAGAAATGCCTGCAGATGCATATATAGTGTGAAAGGGACAGACACTGAGGCGGCAGTCATTTCTTGGAACAGTGCTCATATAATTAGTGCTGATAAGGATTGCCAGGATGGTATCACTGCATGTGGATCTGGTATAATAATATCTATGTCCCATATTCCGCAATGCCTCAGGCTGCACTGACTGGGAGAGGCAGCAGTGGATCTATATATAGGCCTCGGTAGTAGCAATGCAGCCACCGGTATGTTTGTAGACAGTGTAACCTCGGTGACCCCGCTGAGGAAATGTCACATGTATTTCTGTTTCACACGCTCTATAGATCTTCCTCATTCTGTGACCAGCAGCACAGATCTGTGCAATGCGGGCTGCGGACAGACATTTGTGCACAGCGAGAGTTTATTTATAAACAAAGGGCAAGGAGAACTCAAACAAGCGAGGCATTTACCCAGGACAACCAATCGAAAGCTGTGATTTATTCAACCGCCAACACCCAACTGCTTGCTCTGAGAAAAAGTTGCGTTTTCCATGGGTACCAGCCTTGCCCTGCACTGGAAGCAATGCTGGAATGCAAACGTCCGTGTACAGTTAACATTGGCCCAGCGCTTTCCCTCTGCTCAAAAGCGATGTGTACAGACCACCTGACCTGCCTGCAAAATTAATCCATTTCCTCACTGCTTTTTTTTTTATAAATAAAAAAAAACACACACACACACACACACAGAGTGTGAAGGGCAACAGCTTTATCACACGCTGGGCAAGGACGCAGTAACTGATGAGGAGATGCTGTAATGCTGGTTACAAAGTGTTCTTGTCAGAGCAGCAGCAGAAGAGGGAGGTGGAGTCAGCTTTGTCTTCACGGGGGGGGGGGGGGAGAGAAACATACCTCTGTTGCCCCTCCCAGCTCCTCCTTGACTATCTACAATGGATGATGACTGGATAGGGGGGCAGGTGTTCAGCTGGCTTACAGACCGATGTACAATGTTACCAAGCTGCCTCCTATAGTGACAATAGACCAGGGCTGTGGAGTCGGGACAAAAATCTTCCAACTCCGACTCTGACTGCTCAGTTTATGAAACCAAGACTCCGACTCGAACTCCGGGTGCCCAAAATGGCTCAGTCTCCGACTTCTTAGTCTAATACTTAACAGGGCTGTGGATTTTGTACAAAAATCAGACTCCTCAGTTTATGAAATCAGCGACTTCAACTCCAACTCCACAGCCCTGCAATAGACAATTGTGCAAACCCAGCAACAAAAAAATATAAATTGCTGAAATGTTTTATGCGCAATGCAGAATATGTTGTGTATTGCAAATAATGGTATATTCCTTGCAATAGGTATTGGAGAAGAGAAAAAAATAAATAAAAACAAACACACTTAACCTAGGGCTTTAAAGCGGACCCAAACCAAACTTTTTAATTAAAAATATTTAGTTGCACCACTCTGACACATACAAAGATAAATAAACACTCCTTCAAGCCTATGAGCATTTCAGTGCATGCTTTTCACCCTTCTCTTTTCATAGCTAGGGTTATACTGGGGGCAGCCATTAGCAATTCCTCCCATTGCCGGACACCACCTACTCCACCAGTTTGCCGGATTCTGTCCCGGCAATATGAAAGGAAGGGAGGGGTTTCTCCAACAAATGTAAAATATTTTATATTTGTCATCATGCAGCTGAAAAAAGGCTGCTATTTATTATAATTTAGAAAATAGATTTTATTTCTGAAATCTTGTATTTTTTATTTGGGTCCACTTTAATTGGACCTAAACTCTTGCACAAGACAGAAGGAAAACACAGAGAAATGCACCCTGTATGTAATTAATGAGTTTAGCGTGTCCAATTCCTCCTCATTTGTGTCTAATCAAAAGTTGTAATTTGATCTCTCCCCTGTGTCACCTGACTGCCATGGCAGATAGACCTATTGTTAACATCCTGTGCTTTCAAATGAGCTTATTCTTCCATGAAAGCAGGAAGTAGACACTGCAGAGTTTTTGCCGGATTGCTATCGGCTGTAACAATGAAATGCTCATCTTTAAAGAGACTCTGTAACATTCAAAAGATCCCCTGGGGGGTACTCACCTCGGGTGGGGGAAGCCTCCGGATCCTAATGAGGCTTCCCACGCCGTCCTCTGTCCCACGGGGGTCTCGCCGCAGCCCTCCGAACAGCCGGCGACTGTGCCGACTGTCAGTTCAATATTTACCTTTGCTGGCTCCAGCGGGGGCGCTGTGGCGGCTTTCCATTCCGAAGTACACGGAAATACCCGATCTCATTCGGGTCCGCTCTACTGCGCAGGCGCAGGAAACTTGCGCCTGCGCAGTAGAGCGGACCCGACGGCGATCGGGTATTTCCGTATAGTTCGGAGCCGACAGCCGTCAGAGCGCCTGCGCAGGAGCCGGGAAGGTAAATATTGACGTCACCGCTGCCCGGACTCCACGGAGGGCTGCAGCGAGACCCCTGACGGATGGAGGACGGCGTGGGAAGCCTCATTAGGATCCGGAGGCTTCCCCCACCCGAGGTGAGTACCCCCCAGGGGATCTTTTCATGTTACAGTTCCTCTTTAAAGGTTATTAAGCTGTTACGTATCTTTTAGAGCAGAGTTTCTCAACATCTTATTGATATGTACCCCTTTTAAAACCCTAAACTCACCAAGTACCCCCTAGCATAGTAAACATCACAAGTATCCCTTGACAAATATATATGTAATCGTAGTACATGGTAATTGGTTTGTTAATTCCAAGCATTTACTGTTGCTTTTAATTAGCTAAAATACTAATTTGGTGTTTAAAGGATACCCGAAGTGACATGTGACATGATGATATAGACATGTGTATGTACAGTGCCCAGCACACAAATAGCTATGCTGTGTTCCTTTTTTTCTTTCTCTGCCTGAAAGAGTTAAATATCAGGTATGTAAGTGGCTGACTCAGTCCTGCCTTCCTGTCAGGAAGTGACTACAGTGTGACCCTCACTGATAAGAAATTCCCCTTTGTATCTCTTTCTTGCCCTCAGAAGCCGTTATCTGCTAGGAAAGTGTTTTATAGTTGGAATTTCTGATCAGTGAGGGTCACACTGTAGTCACTTCCTGTCTGAGTCAGGACTGAGTCGGCCACTTACATACCTGATATTTAACTCTTTCAGGCAGAGAAAGAAAAAAGGGAACACAGCATAGTTATTAGTGTGCTAGTCACTATACATACCCATGTCTATCATCATATCACTTCGGGTATCCTTTAAATAAGATTTAACATTTTCTAAAAATCTAAATGTTATTCTTGCTTAAGTATAACAAGCCCGAACCATCAGAAGTACCCCCTGGTGTACGCGGACGTCGAGAAGCTAGGCTCTAGAGCAGAGAGGAAGTTCTGAGTTTAGGCCAACTTTAAATGATTTCCCTATTCTGCATTTACTAATGTCATGTTTATTGGGGAGAGAATGCTTGGCGGATCTGGTCTCCGGCAGGGTTCGGCAGCAGCAGTGTGAGGCACGTGTGATAGGAGTCGGCTTGGAGTATTCCAGCCAGAGACGGAACATTCCTGAAAAACAAAAACATGTTTTCCTGGCCGCATAGCAAGAAGCACAATCTGGGGCCGGAGCAGTGAGCGAGGAGAGCTGGCACCCGTAAGCAGCAGATCTCTCTCTTAAAAACAGGGTTCCCTAGAGATGAATGGTGTTTATGATAAAGTATCACTGGCTCTCTGCTTACAGCCCACCACATATCTCAATGCAACAACAGCTAAAGCCAATAGTAGCCCTACACATGGGCAGATACATATTCAGATTAATCGCTAAAGCTTTGTATGCATCTGTGATGTCAATATGTGCATGTATGGGAGACTCAAGCAGTGAGCTTAAAGGGAACCTAAACAGAGGGATATGGAGGTTTCCTTTTAAACTGATCTCTTTGGCTGCAGTAGTGGCTGAATCACACACCTGAAACAAGCATGCAGCTAATCCAGTCTGACTTCAGTCAGAGCACCTGATCTGCATGCTTGTTCAGGGGCTGTGGCTAAAAGTATTAGAGACACAGGATCAGCAGGAGAGTCAGGTAACTGGAATTATTGTAGGAAAAATCCATATCCTCAGTTTAGGTTCCCTTTAAGTAGATATGAGCGTGTTTAAAGGGAACTTCAAGTGAGAGGAATATTGAGGCTTCTGTAATTTCCTTTTAAACAATACCAGTTACCTGGCAGTCCTGTTGATCTCTTTGGCTGCAATAGTGTCTGAATCACATCCGAGACAAGCTTGTTCAGGGTCTATGGCTAAAAGTATTGGAGGCAGAGGGTCAGCAGGACAGCCAGGCAATCTGCTTTGTTTAAATGGAAATAACTATGGCAAATTTCAATATCCCTCTCGCTACCCAATAATATTATTACTCACTTTACACCCTTTTACAGATACAGGTGTACAAGCCACGTGTACACGTTAAGCCTCGTACACACGTTAGATGGAACTCAGCTGAACTGGCCAATAAAGTTGACCACCTCTGGCAAGCTGGGCTGTGGAGTCGGTACAAAGATCATCCAACTCCTCACTTTATGAAATCTCCAACTTGGACTCCAGGTACCCATAATTACTCCGACTCCACAGCCCTGCTGCAAAGAATCTAGTGTGTGTTTACCAGTGCTTTTCGCAGGACAGCCTGTGAGAGGACATTGTGGACCCTACCTTCCCTGATGTCCCTTATGCCTCGGCCAGCAATCAGCCTGGGGGACCAATTCAGCCACGCACACTGTTCACACCACTCCCCCCGTCCACCATGTCATGCGCCTCACTTCATCCAAGTGTACATGCAGAAAGGGCGCAGCCTGCGTGCGCAGAGGGCGCAGCCTGCAGAGAGCGGAGCGTGCGCGCAGAGGGCGCAGCCTGCAGAGAGCGGAGCCTGCGCGCAGAGGGCGCAGCCTGCAGAGAGCGGAGCCTGCGCGCAGAGGGCGCAGCCTGCAGAGAGCGGAGCCTGCGCGCAGAGGGCGCAGCCTGCAGAGAGCGGAGCCTGCGCGCAGAGGGCACAGCCGTGTTCTCCCCAGAATTTTTTTCCAGCTGGGTGGCATGGAAAAGTAGCCCGGTGGGGAAATATAAGAGAATGCAGGGCCTGGCGCTTCTCTGCACAATTTTGCTTACAGCAGAGGAGGAGGTGAGCTGATGAAAGCCGGGTGTTCACCAAAATTTGCCGGGTAGGGCACCGGCTAAACGAGCCTGGGAAGATTATTACACAGCCTGCAGAGGGCAGCATGTGCGCACAGAGGGCGCTGCCTACAAAGACTGCAGCATGGGCACAGAGAGGGCGCAGCCTGCAGAGATGGCAGCGTGTGTGCAGGGAAGGGGCAGCTTGCAGGAAGAGCGCAGCCTGCAGAGAGTGCAGCTAGGGTTGCCACCTAGACCCTCTAAATACAGACACATTTAAGTTATACAGATTCTGGTGCTACTCACACATAATCAGTGCCTAAACTGCATTTAACTAGCCATAAGGCATGTATAATTTATATGTGCCGGTATTTTTAAAGGGATAAGGTGGCAATCCTGAGTGCAGTGTGCCGTGTGTGTGGAGAGAGGAAGCAGCGTGCGTGCAGAGAGGATAGCATGCGCAGTCTGCAGAGCACGCAAGGAGGGAGCAGCCTGCAGAGAGCGTGTAGCATGCGCGCAGATAGCATCCAGTGTACAGTATGAGCAGAGAGTCAGTGATTACCAGTTCAGAGGCATTAGGGTAATTGGTGCGGGACTCGCGCTGTATAAACAATCTTTGATCCTGGGAGCAGGTGGAGGCAGCTGGCAGAGACTCCTCAGCTGAGAGCAGGTTAATCAGTCATTGTGTAATGCTGGAAGCTACAAGCAGCCAGATAACCGGCTCCTCAGCAGTGTGTATGGTCACCTCATACACAATGAGGAGTAATGACACCCGTCTGTCACCCTGCTTGTCCTATTATCTCCTGGAGAAGGAGGGTTTACTACAGAACAGAGGCAGATTATCCTGCAGCTCAGAACTCCATCAATCACATCTTCCCTTTCTCCAGTGGCCTAATCACAATCTGCAATCAAGCTGATACTATCTCAACCAAACCCACTGCAGAGTGACAGAGTACAGCTGAGGATCACAGTCCATACACCTCAACCTAGCATGCTAACTGACCAATAATGTCACCTGAGACAGCCTAAACTGCTATCCTGAGCTGCAGGCTGCAACCGGCCAACAGCTGTGCACCGTGCGAGCCATTCCTTGGAGGGAGGTTCTCTTTACAGCAGACAACCTTCCTGAGGAAATGTAAAAATACTGGTCAGAAAGCCACCAGCGGCGATAGTCTAGTTTAGGGAACCCACAGCCGCTTCCTGCACACAGCAATCTGGACGTAGCGCTCCATTCCACTGGCCATTTAAGTGAAAGCCCTGTTTGGGAACCGCACGCCGTTTGCGTTCCTTCGTTTTTAGTTCTGGGTTTTTTAGGATCCCAGCGCACTCTGAATGTTGCATGAAAACTTACTGTACTATCATTGTGCAACTTTCTGCATTAAGAATCCCCCTATAAAGTTGCACTGTAATGCAAGAACTAAAGTGAGGGGGGATATGGAAGCTGCCATATTTATTTCCTTTTAAGCAATACCAGTTGCCGGGCTGTCCTTACAAGTGCCGTTGTAAACAAACCATCATGTAAACGATAGTTTACACAGTCACGCCAAAAGCGGTGAAAGTCAATGAGGATCAGAACAAAAAAGAAAAAAAAATCATAGTGAGTATGGGCCTGGGTGTAGTTAACCATGCATCCCTTTGTTGACTCAATTCTTTTTCAAGGCATCAAGGGCAGGAACTTACTCAGGAGGAAAGGACTCAAAAGAAAATGAAAGTAATACAACAGGCTAGGCCTGAACGATTTTAGGAAAAAATTGAATCGAGCGATTTCTGTCTGAAATTGCGATTTCGAATTGATTCACGACTTCCTTCAAATCTAGCTCATTTCCCCTCTCTGTACCTGTTTGTTCCCCTGTCTTTCTTTTTGTCCCCTTTGCCTCTTTATGCCCCCTCTGGTTCTCTCTCTTGTCCCCTTTGTGTCTCTGTTCCCGCTCTGTCTCTTTGTGCCCCCTCTGTGTCTCACTCTGTGCCCTCTGTGTCTCTCTGCCGCCTCTGTCCCCCTAGCTGCATCAGTTCTGGACATAGGTTCAAGCACAAGTCCAGCGATAGCAGTCTATCCACTTCGCCTCCTCCAGGATCTAATGCACGGAATACTTCCTGTATGTCATTTGACATACAGGAACCTGGAGTTTTGCCAAGCACAAGAGCCGGCAGACGGCAATCGAGGACGGACAGCGTTGGACTCGTGCGAAAGGACTTTGGGGAAGTTTGAAGCCACTTCTTCAAACTTCCCCATGTGGAAATGACGTGATCACGATAATTGCCGCTTTGATGATTCCGAAATTGTGATCTTGGTGATCGCGATTTCGGTTTAAATTCGATTTATCTTTCAGGCCTACAACAGGCCTTATAATAGAATATTACAGCCTTACCTCCAGCTCCCTGAGCACAGATTTTCCTGGGATTGGGAATGGAATAATATTTGTTTTGTTGGGAGCCTGACATGTAGAGCTGTGCCAGGTACAGTGACATGGTGCAGAGAGATCAGTATTAGTGCTGTTACACTGCTCTATACAATACTGCTATTATGTATGCACAATACGCATGGCACGTGCTACACAGAAAAAAGGTAAAAGCACCTGTTATTCTTGGGTACACACCATGCAATTACTCATCAGATCGACTGGTCAAATCAAGCATTTCCGACAGGTCCAATCCGATTTCCCAGCATTTTTCTGATCAATTTTCTGATCACCGCTATACAGAATTGATTAGAAAAACGATCAGATATCAGAGTGGACCTGTCTGAAATAATCGACTCGACCAGTCTGAGGGGAAATTGCATGGTGTGTACCAGGCATAACAACATCCAGGTTCGTATTGAAGGGAGATAGTTTTTGATTTTAGGTTTTTTTTGTTTTTGTTTTTTATTAGCCACAATGAAACCAAATACAAAAGCAAATCCCTCATCCTGTTTTTTTAAAACAGTGATCTCTTAAAGGGGCCCATACACTGGTCGATTTCAGCCATCGATCGATTCTATGGAATTGAGTCTATCAAATTCCCCAATCGATTTGTGGCCGATTTGATCTGACAGGATGGAAAATCTCGGTCGAGCAGATCCATACCCCCTTAGAGTTGCATTGGATCTAATGGTCCAATAATGCATTTAGATAGATTTCCAACCTTAAGGGGCCCATACACTGGTCGATTTCAGCGATCGATTCTATAGAATCGATCAGAAATCTTTACATCGATTTGTGGAAGATTTAGATCGAATTCGTTGGATTTGATCTCACAGGATGGAAAATCTAGGTAGATCTGCTGCTGGCAACGGAACAATGGCCCATAGAGTTGCATTGGATCTAATAGGCCAATGATGCATTTGGATAGATTTTCAATAGATTTCATTCTGAAATCTATTGGAAATCTGTTCCTAGTGTGTGGCACACATCAGATAGATTCCTGTCAGATTCGACTTGACAGGCGTCTGACGGTCAAATCTGCTGTACATCTATCAATGTATGGCCACCTTAAAGGTAACCATGTTTTCCAACATGTCTGCTCTGATTTCCGATCAATTTTCCGTTCACTTCTATGGAAAATCAATCGGAAATCAGATCAGACATGTTGGAAATAATCTATCGGACAGTAAAGGAGTCAGAAAATCTTGTGTGTACCAGGTATTATGCTTACTACACACGATGGAAAATTTCCATCAGATTGATGGTCGGATCGATTATTCCAATTTAATTCTTGATAGATTTTCTGATCACTTCTATACAAAAATCGACGAGAATCACTTTTTTTCCATGCTGTCCATCTGCACCGGACTAGACCAGGCCGTAAGCCTGAAGCCATATTCACAAACATGGCCACTGGGATGCATGGCCATTGGCCAGGACTGGCGTTTCCACCACGGGGACCCTGGGACTCTAGGACTCTCACTCTCTCTCTAGCACCTTCTTTCTTTCTCTCACATCTCTCTGCACTTTTAAAGTGAACCTTATGCCAGAAAAAAAAAAAAAAAAATGAGTTTTACTCACCTGGGGCTTCTACCAGCCCCCTGCAGCAGTCCTGTGCCCTCGCAGCCACTCACTAATCCTATGGTACCCCGCTGCCAGCTAGTTCTGCTTCTACCAGCCCCCTGCAGCAGTCCGGTGCCCTCGCAGCCACTCACTAATCCTATGGTACCCCGCTGCCAGCTAGTTCTGCTTCTACCAGCCCCCTGCAGCAGTCCTGTGCCCTCGCAGCCACTCACTAATCCTCTGCTCCCCCGCTGTTCTGCTTCTACCAGCCCCCTGCAGCCGTCCTGTGCCCTCGCAGCCACTCACTAACCCTCTGGTCTCCCGCTGCCAGCTAGTTTTGTTTTTGCCGACAGGCCCGTCAGGACTGGCCACACATAGCTTTTTCTGCATTCCCGACTGTAATTAGCGGTATTGCGGGCCGCAATGCGTACAAAAATACGCGTTGCCACATATCTATGCATGCGTAATGCAGCAACGCGTATTTACAGTAGGGAATGCGGAAAAAGCTATGTGTGGCCAGTCCTGACGGGCCTGTCGGCAAAAAAACAAAACTAGCTGGCAGCGGGGGACCAGAGGGTTAGTGAGGACTGCTGCAGGGGGCTGGTAGAAGCAGAACTAGCTGGCAGCGGGGGACCAGAGGGTTAGTGAGTGGCTGCGAGGGCACAGGACGGCTGCAGGGGGCTGGTAGAAGCAGAACTAGCTGGCAGCGGGGGAGCAGAGGATTAGTGAGTGGCTGCGAGGGCACAGGACTGCTGCAGGGGGCTGGTAGAAGCAGAACTACCTGGCAGTAGGGAACCAGAGGATTAGTGAGTGGCTGCGAAGGCACAGGACTGCTGCAGGGGGCTGGTAGAAGCAGAACTAGCTGGCAGCGGGGGAGCAGAGGATTAGTGAGTGGCTGCGAGGGCACAGGACTGCTGCAGGGGGCTGGTAGAAGCAGAACTAGCTGGCAGTAGGGAACCAGAGGATTAGTGAGTGGCTGCGAAGGCACAGGACTGCTGCAGGGGGCTGGTAGAAGCAGAACTAGCTGGCAGCGGGGGACCAGAGGATTAGTGAGTGGCTGCGAGGGCACAGGACTGCTGCAGGGGGCTGGTAGAAGCAGAACTAGCTGGCAGCGGGGGACCAGAGGGTTAGTGAGTGGCTGCGAGGGCACAGGACTGCTGCAGGGGGCTGGTAGAAGCCCCAGGTAAGTAAAACTTTTTTTCTGGCTTAAGTGTCTCTTTAAGGACATGCGGAAGGGAGTCTGTACTTGGCTGCAGAGCTGCGAGCGCCGCACGGAGTGTGGCAGCCCCTATCAGACGGACCACTCTAGTCCCTCTCCACTGTATTCAGTCCAGAGCGGCACACAGCTTCACCAATCGATGTGTAGCGTTGGTATGACAACGACGGTAGGAGGAGCTGTACGCTCTATACAGCTCCGCCTACCGCCACTGTCATACCGTCACTATCTAGCGATTGGTGAAGCGGTGTGTGCCGCTCTGGACTCGAGTGGATCCGCCCCCTGCTGCCCGGCTCATAAGCAATCAGCAATACGCTGAGTCCACCGCACATACAGTAACTGTTCAGCCCCCAACCCAGGGTCATCACAGGAGTCTCCGCTGCAGCCTTCATACGTGTGCATTGCCTGCATTATTCTGCACCTCACACAGACCCGCCACCGCTAGGCTCCACCCCCTCAGGTCATGTCGTTAATCCCCCTGCCAGCAACCTCATAGACCCTTACCCCACCCTCATACAGTGGCCATACAGGCGTCCAATGAATATATATCATTACCCTGTACATTGTAAACTTAATACAAAAGCTTGATTTGAAAAAAAAAAAAAAAAAAAAAAAAAAAAAAAAAAAAAAAAAAAAATCGCTAATCAAAATCGAAAATTTGACAGAAATCGTGCAATTCAATCTCTTCCTAAAATCGTTCAGGCCTAGTACCTGGAGTCAGGTTTCATAAATGGAGGAGTTGAGTCGGATGATATTTGTACCAACTCCACAGCCCTGATACTATTCACATTAAATCTGAATGCAAGTCAAACGATTAACACGTCATCGGGCCAACCCCAATTACGAGTCCCTGTTGTATTCCAATTTTGATTGGCCAGTTTTACCACCTCCATGTAGTAGGAGATCCAACAGATTTTGAAGACTATGAACAGACTGTGCATGTAAGCTCTCATACTACACGGAGATAGTAACATTGATCAGTCATTGGCCAATCATAACTGGGTGCGTGTACCAGGCTATAAAGACAGCAATGAGTAGACCTGCCATATATAATTTACCTCACGTAAATGGTGGATTTCTCCAAGGTATTGAGCACTCCCCTCATCTATCACTTTCCACTATTTACCAGATTCCAGCACAGAGATCTATTGCAATTTTGATGCAATACCAAGCTATGATAACCTGACAGCCACACTCGGATCATAGCAGAAATGGCCTCTCCCATTACATGCGAGTTACTCCTGTCTTATGCTACGTACACACATGCGACAACGATCGTTCGTTGAGAACGACGAACAAACTTTTAATTGATGAAAGAACGACCTAAGTAAAGTTAGTTTTAAATTGTGTGTAACGATCTGATCTTTAGAACGAACGTTACATCACATAAAGCAACTATTGCGCTTGTGCATAGAAATGAGAAATTTCATGGAGAAATAGCGAAATGCGCATGTCAAGCCTAGTACGAACGACCGTTTCCAACGATGTACTACTTTTGCAAACGATCGTCGTTGGTAAAAATCCGCCAAGCTAGATCGTTCGATTTTAACGATCTAGCTCGTCCGTCGTTAGACTTAATGATCGTTGGTTGCTTTTTTTTTTTTAAACGATCGTCGTTTGAAACGATCGGGGAACGATCGTTTCAAACGACTATAGTCGCATGTGTGTACGCACCTTAATTCCCAGTCATCTGTGACTTATCACCAGTGTAATTTGATCTCTCAGCAGTGTCAGCTGGCTGCCTCAGCAGAGCAGCTAATTTGTAAACACAGGATATTAACCCCTTGTCTGCTTTCATGACAGCAGGAAGCAGACACACTGCAGATTTATAGCAGGATTTGTATCAGCTGTAACAAAAATGTTTTTCTTTAAATCACTGCACAATTTGGGCCCTGGATACATGAAGGACTTGCTGAAGCTGCACCACACCTCTCACAACCTCAGATCAGCAAGTTCTATAAACTTGGTCATTCCCAGAGTGCACCTCAAAACCTTTGTAGCCAGAGCTTTCTGTCATGCTGCCACTACCCTTTGGGACGCTCTACCATACCCAGTAAAGACAGCACCATCCCTGGAGCTATTCACATCCAGACTGAAAAGCCACCTGTTTAGTCTGCCATTTCCAGACTTCTAGAATTCTTCCTCTGTACCACGATGGTCTGAGCCATGCTTACGCCCTTTGGGCTGGAACCAACAAGAGCGGTTTTGTGAGCATTTCTGGAGCGATTCAAAACGCTAGCGTTTTGCCAAAACTCTCAGCTAATGTTAATGGATGGGGCAACTTCCACTGGAGCGATTGCGCTTCCTGAAATCGCAAGCGCAGGACATGCAGCATTTTGGGAGCGTTAGCGCTTTAATGTTAAGTATAACATCACTGGCGTAATCGCTCATCAAAACCTGCACGGAACGATTTTGCTAGCGTTTTAAAGCTACTACACACTAACAAAATTAAAAATTAATTGAACGGACCAATCAGACTTTAAAAACGCTAATCGCTACACAACCGCAGGCAAATTGATACACTTTGTAAAATCACTTCCTAAACCGCTCATGAGATCACTTAAAAACTGCTCATACAAAACGCTAGCGCTTGCGATTAGCGATAGCGTTTTGCAGTGGGTTCCAGTCCTTTGAGTCCTACGGGAGAAAAGCGCTTTACAAATGTTATTTGTTGTTATGATGTTGCTCATCTTTAAAGGGAAGGTTCAGGGACACCTTGAAAAAAATAAAAATCGATATCCACTTACCTGGGGCTTCCTCCAGCCCGTGGCCCGGTACTTCTGCGTCCCACGCCGGCGCGCTGACGTCATCGGACGTCCGCCGGGCTGTACTGCGCATGCGCAGTAGTTCTGCGCATGCGCAGTACAGCCCGGCGGACGTCCGATGACGTCAGTGCGCCGGCGTGGGACGCAGAAGAGCCCGACCTGGCAGCCGGCCTGGCCAGGTCAGGTCGGCCACCGAAGATGACCGGAAGCATCTGGAGCGGCGGCAAGGGCACCTCCTGCCTGCCACGGGCTGGAGGAAGCCCCAGGTAAGTGGATATCGATTTTTATTTTTTTCAAGGTGTCCCTGAACCTTCCCTTTAAGAGCAGAGAGGAAGATCTGAGTTCACGTCTGCAAATGCAAGATCGCTGTATAAATGAATACCAGCAACATTACAGAAGCTCTCCAAATATGCTAGGATTGCGTTGCAGGAATGATCCATGCAAATCAGATTCCACACAACAGATATATCCGGGGAACTTGTTTTACTGCAAGAGTCAAAACAACAAGTCACACCCCAAAGCCCAGGAGGATGATTAGTGTGCTGCCGCATACATGTATAGGTCAGGCACTCAAAACTGGGGGACCCCATGTGTATATGTATGTATATAAAGTGGCACACACTTCAAAGATGCACCAGTGCAGCACAAATAAGAAGGCTACAGGTGGCCCCAAACATCATACAATTTTTTTAAATATCTGTTCAATTCAAGAATTGCTATCAATTTTTCTGACCGATTGTAACATTTCAAAAATATGACCAATGTACCACAAACAAACCTATGTTCAACTTTTCCCCCCAATTATGATAAAAATGATTGGGAACTGAGAAAATTGCTAGGGTGTGTATATTAATAAATTGATCTTATAAATCTAAAACACACCATATAATCTTTAGAAGGATTGAAGAAAGATTAAGAGCATTCCAGATCGATTGAAAGCTTTTTTTTTTTTTTTTTTTTTTTTTTTTTTTTAATTATTTGGGAAGATCAGATTTATCAAATTGCCTTAGAATCGCTTCATTTTATTGTATTGCGTGTATATACAATTGTATCGCAAGACGCATGCCGCCGCACAAATGGAAACCTAGCCTAAGCAAATTGCAGGACATGCAGCATTTTGGGAGTGTTTTTGTTATAATGAATTGTATAGGAGCAGGGAAATCGCTCCCAAAATCACTTGCGATTTGGGCAGGGCTTTGCAATGGGTCCCAGGCCTCAGGCAGGGAGCACGTTTGTTTGATTAGTGTATGTTTTGCTGCAGACCGGAAACTGCAGGCAAAAATCACACTTTATTACAAGTGGCAATGTACAGTCTTAGAATTGCACAGCATGCTAGTAGAACAGACTATTAAAAACCACAAGTGGCATGAAAAACGCAAGTGTAAAAACGCAACCTCAAACACAAAGAAATCCAATTCCAAAACCGCAAAAAAAGCAGACACACACTGCAAACGCTCATTGTTTTTTGCACAGACAAATGCGCTCCTAGCCCGACAATTCTGGGCAGTGCACAGGTGCAGACAGCATGCTGATGTGAGCCCTGGCCACAGTATAGTAGGCATGCTAGTGTGTAGCAACAACATATACAGCAGTGCTGTGTATGGTAAGGTGTAGTACGCAATGGGGCAGATTTATCACAACCAGCGCAAGCAGAATTGGCGCAGCTCTGGCATAGCTCTGCCATATATCAGGTGCAGAAGCGGAGCAGTTGTTCAAAGTGCCCAATCAGAATCCTTCATCTGGACATACCATTTTGGTGGCAGATCTGCTCCAGTCTCCTGAGCATTGGTTGTTACGGTGTATAGAGTATATGGTACAACGTATAGGCTATGATGTGCACAGTGCATATGGGACAATGTACAGGGCTCTCCCCAGAACTTTTTTCCAGCCAGGTGGCATTAAAAAGTAAGCCAGGTGGGGAGAGATGAGAGAATGGAAGGCCAGTGCTTTTCTGCATAACTCTGCTTACAGCATAGGACAGTGATGGCTAACCTTGGCACTCCAGCTGTGACAAAACTACAAATCCCATCATGCTTCTGCCTCCCCCCTCAGCTTACAGCTTTCAGAGCATTGCAATGCCTCATGGGACTTGTAGTTCCACCACAGCTGGAGTGCTGAGGTTAGCCATCACTGGCATAGGAGGTGAGCTGATCACAGCCGGGTGCTCACCAAAACTAGTCGGGTGGAGCACCCAGCTAAGAGCCTGGGAAGAACACGATGTATATACTATGATGCACTCAGTGGGGATGGTACAATGTACACAAGTATATGGTAATGAGGTATGCAGTGTGTATATGGTGTACACAGTCTATCAGTGTCTGTATGATGTATAGAGTATAAGGTAAAGGCTATGCTGTGCACAGCATATATGGTAATAAGAAATACAGTGCAACAGAGGGTGTAAGCAATGTATATGGTGCAATGTATGGCACACAGTGGTAAGAGGAGTGGGATGTAATGTATATTGAGTATATGGTACAGTGTATGGCGCTTGTCAATGTTAGGGAACCCAGCAGGAAACCCGAGCCGTCAAATCACAGCACCTTCCTAATAGTGTGGGCGTGGTTGACAACAACCTATTAGAAACCTAGCAGTTTGAGAAGATGCTGTCCACCCAATCATGTTCGTGGAATTTAGTAGAAAAGCACCTAAAGTTTAAATACACAGTGTATACGGTAAGATGGTGGGGGGAGGGGGGGGGGGGCGATATAATGTATAAGGTACAATGTATAGGCACACAGTGTCTATGGTAAGAGCAGTAGGATGTAATTTCTATGGAGTATAAATACAGTGAGTGGCCAGAAAAATCAGAGACTCCCCTTATGTGATAGTAAACCAGTCCAACCAGTGATGTAGAGTGACAACGCAGAGTTGCTTATATAAGGAACGCTCAGCTACATACCACTTACTTAAAACGTACGTCAATGTCAAAATGAGTAAGAAT